>NC_083576.1:51410759-51710759 GCF_027579695.1 Neoarius graeffei
CATTCGGCACGCAAGTTGAGAAATGTGTCAGTGCGGTTCATCGCTTCCTCCTCAGCGGCTGCGCTCCAAATCACTCCGCCCTGAACAGCGAGTGCCCTCTGGAGGGTGCGCACTCCGGCCCTGCGCAGCTCACAGAGCGCGTGAGTGAAGCGCACGAGCAGTGATTCGGGACTGAGCCGCTGTGCGCAAGTCACTTACCACCTGCAAGTGGAAGGATGGCAAGCCTAAAGACCATCATAACTACACAATGGGCAGTATTTGCATCAGTATTTGCAGCATTTTCATACTTTTATACTCTTTAATGAAAGGTGATACAAGGCGGAAGTCCGCGCCGTTTTTCAGCAGTCGCATCACATGACCAACGCCAGCGAATCAGGAAGGTGGATGTCACAGTGACGTTGTCCAATGAGGATGCCAGCTAGAGCTCAGCACAGCGTATCCGCGTATCTCAATGTTTACACAGCACCGGAGCTGACACGATCTGGATTGAATACGTGGACCCTGGTGGATTCCCGTTTCCCGGCGTTTCCAGACGTTTTAATGTAAACGGACAGTGCATCCGCGAAGAAAACGAGACAGATGCGGTCTAATGTAAACTTGGCCTCAGTGTTGCTGCTCCTAAACTTTGGAACTCGTTACCACAATCGCTTCGTGACTATTCCACTCTCTCTTCCTTCAAAGCTAACTTGAAAACTTTTCTCTTTACCTCACACCACTCTTCCTAGTGTGGCCTTTTTTTTTGTGTGTGTAACTCCTGTGTAAAGCGTCCTTGGGTTTGTGAAAGGCGCTATATAAATTGAACATTATTATTATTATTATTATTATTATTAAGAATTGCATATTATTTTAGTTGTTTGTTGTACAAGCCATCATATACATTTGCTTGTAATTCTTCTTTTATAGATCGTTCATATATGCGACTGACAGAAAAAGAGAATGAAACGCTACCAATAGATGTAAGTTTTTGCTCCATGTTTTAGAGTTTGTAACTGGAATGTGTAGAATTGAGGGGGGGTAAGGTTTAAAAATCTGTTTTGTTCTTACAGATAGTATTACAGACATTGTTAGCGTTTGTGGTTACATGTTGTGGAATAGTCCACATCTCGGGTGAGTTTAAAGACATGGACGCATCTTCAGAGCTTAAACACAAGTAAGTAAAACAGCTATTATTTTTCCATGCCTCAGCTAGACTCATTTTAATCATTTTCTTGCCTGTAAATTTTCAGTGTCTGAAAATTGTTCAGTATAAACCCCCTCCTTTTCCTTTTCCCAGAACATTTGATACGTTGAGAAACCACCCATCTTTCTACCTGTTTAATCACCGGGGCAGGGTGCTCTTCAGCTCACCTGAGCCAGAGGTTCCTACTGCGGCGACTCAGGCTTTGCCATCCAATCCCCTGAGGTTACGCAAGCTGGAGAACTTTCACTGAGACTAGCCTTGAAAGGGGTTCCTCTTGCCTGTTTTGCCGTCTTTTTCTTCATCTGCATCAGTAAGCTCCTGGGTTGGAATGGGCATATAAACCATTTTTCCTTTCACTCCTCTCTGTGCATATGTCAATATGCTGTACAAATCTGCATCTCACTGTGGTTACTACTTTGAAGTCTATGGAATGTGCCAATTCCTTTTTTTTTTTTTTTTTGTTTTCCCCCAAAAAATGATGCATTTGTCTTAAAACGTTTGAAAGATGCACTGTACTCAATCAGGTGGCACAAAAAGAAGGGAGAAGCTATCCTTCTGTTTCATGAGGGGCCCTAATCCCATCTTCTATACCATTCAGTTTGCCACATGACCTGCTGTGCTGCCATGTTTAACTGAAGTTTTTTTTTTTTTTCTTTTTCCTTCCCCACACCCTCGAAGGAGGTAACTATTACGGACCATTAATTTTACTTGTGTTTAGATATGCTATTTATGACTGATGGACTACACAATAATTTGGTATGCAAATAATGCTAAGGTTCATGTAATTACTCAATTTTTGCTTTATCTGGGAAATGAGAAATAAAGATGTCTAATGACGCTAACAATACTGTGAATGCGCTGTGGGAAATGAATGGTACACCTGTTTTTTGGGTGGATGCGAGTGATGTTTCTTCCATTTTGTTTTATGTTAGAGTGCATCTGATTATTTTTAACAATAAAATCTGAGATTTTATTGATGAAATATTTAACTGAAGAGATGCATTCATTTTCACCATATCAGGATGTCTCTTCACTGTGATATTCTGCTAGACATTCTACAACCACAAATCAGAAAAAAGTCAGGATGGAATGGGAAATGTAAATAAAAGAGAGCAGTTATTTCTAAATTTACTTTGATTTGTATTTCATTGCACACAGTATGAAGCCAAAAATATTTCATGTTTTGTCTGGTCAACTTTATTTAATTTAATATACATCCATTCCTGCATTTCAGACCGACAAAACATCCCAAAAAAATGGGATGGGGGCTATTTAGGGTTAGTAATAAGGTAAACCAATTAAATAATGATGGGATTTGAAACGGGTGATTTGTAATCATGATTTGGTACAAAATCAGTATCCAGGAAAGGACTAGACTTATGAATAAAGATGGGCTGAGGATCTCCAACTTGTCAACAAATGCATGAGAAAATTTATTAAAATGTTTTAAAAACAATCTTCCTCAAAGAAAGATAGGAAAGGATTTGGATATTTCACCCTCTATGGTGCATGATATCATTAGACAATTCAAGGAATCTGGAGAAATTTTGGTGTGTAAAGGGAAAGGGCACAAGCCTAAGCTGAACACTTGTGATCTCTGATCCTTCAGACAGCACTGCATTTAAGAACCCTCATTCATCTATAGCTGATATAAACCACATGGGCTTGGGATCAATATGGCAAATCTTTGTCAAACACCATAATACGAAGTTACATCCACAAATGATTCCTTTTTGTTACTAATTCTGCACATGCATAATGCGATTTTGCATTGTCTTGTTGAAATATACTTGGAAAAGATGTCATCCTGGCGGCACGGTGGTGTAGTGGTTAGCGCTGTCGCCTCACAGCAAGAAGGTCTGGGTTTGAGCCCTGTGGCCGGCGAGGGCTTTTCTGTGCGGAGTTTGCATGTTCTCCCCGTGTCTGCGTGGGTTTCCTCCGGGTGCTCCGGTTTCCCCCACAGTCCAAAGACATGCAGGTTAGGTTAACTGGTGACTCTAAATTGACCGTAGGTGTGAATGTGAGTGTGAATGGTTGTCTGTGTCTATGTGTCAGCCCTGTGATGACCTGGCGACTTGTCCAGGGTGTACCCCGCCTTTCACCCGTAGTCAGCTGGGATAGGCTCCAGCTTGCCTGCGACCCTGTAGGACAGGATAAAGCGGCTAGAGATAATGAGATGAGATGTCGTCTTGAAGGCAGAATATGTTGCTTCAAAATCTCAATGTACTTTACTTTTCTGCATTAATGCTGCCATCACAGAAGTGTAAGTCACCTTTCCCAAGGGTACTGAGACAACCCCAGACCATGACAGACCCTGGCTTTTGGACTTGTTGCTGGCAACAGTCTGAATGGTTCTTTTCTTCCAAAAAAGATCCGAAATACTGATTTGTCTGACCGCAATACACGTTTCCACTATGTGGTGGTCCATTCCAGATGCCTCTGAGCCCAGAAAAGTTGATGGCACTTCTGGACACCGTTAACATAAGGCTTCCTTTTTGCACAGTAACTTTTTAACTGAATTTGAAATACAAGTCAGTAAGTTTAGATATCACTACTTTCTTATACCGTCCTGACTTTTTTTCTGATTTGGGGTTGTACATTAGTATGTTCCTGGGGCTAACTACTCAACTGTATGCATCAGGAGATAAAATTTTTATTAGTCTGATTCCAGTTTATTAAATATGTTTTCCAAACATCAAAAATGTATAAGGGAAAGAAATAGTGTTAAGATCTCATACAAGTTTATCTCTGATAAGAAGATGCTGTCTCTTGTTTTAAACACATTTGTAGCTTTCTACACTTGGAGATTTGCCCTCAATCGTTGAATCACATTAAAGGTCAACATCCAGTGCTTTTTTTTTTTAATATCATTTTGAGTCTGCCTTGCATCGAATGCAGCATCTATGTGTTGGTTTTGGCTAGCACTTCAGCCTTGTGAAATCTAAGCCCAAACATGCTGTACAGTGGCATTTATGAAATACGGGCGATCCCGACACTACAGGTCTGTTATTTCTCAGTAGTAGCGTCAATGAAAATCAGAAGTTATTCTGAATCATCATTATTTCCTGATGAATCGTTTCTACCCTGATGAGTTGTCTCTTCGAGGATGACAGTTCTCCCATGCACAGGGCATAAGAGCTTACTGTGAATAGTATGAGAATTAAAATGATGTAAATCATATGTTATGGCCTTCACGCTCACCAGATCGCAGTCTCCTTGAACACCTATGGAAGGCTTTAGATAGTGTTCCCCCTACCACCATCATCAGAACACCAACTGACAATATACAGTGGTGCTTGAAAGTTTGTGAACCCTTTAGAATTTTCTATATTTCTGCAATAACATGACCTGAAACACCAGATTTTCACACAAGTCCTAAAAGTAGATAAAGAGAACCCAGTTAAACAAATGAGACAAAAATTATATTTATTGAGGAAAATGATCCAATATAACACATCTGTGAGTGGCAAAAGTATGTGAACCTCTAGAATTAGCAGTTAATTTGCAGGTGAAATTAGAGTCTGGTGTTTTCAATCAATGGGACGACAATCAGGTGTGAGTGGGTGCCCTGTTATATTTAAAGAACAGGGATCTATCAAAGTCTGATCTTCACAACACATGTTTGTGGAAGTGTATCATGGCATGGACAAAGGAGATTTCTCAGAAAAAGTGTTCTTGATGCTCATCAGGCTGGAAAAGGTTACAAAACCATCTCTAAAGAGTTTGGACTCCACCAATCCACAGTCAGACAGATTGTGTACAAATGGAGGAAATTCAAGACCATTGTTACCCTCCCCAGGAGTGGTCGACCAACAAAGATCACTCCAAGAGCAAGGGGTGTAATAGTTAGCGAGGTCACAAAGGACCCCAGGGTAACTTCTAAGCAACTGAAGGCCTCTCTCACATTGGCTAATGTTAATGTCCATGAGTCCACTATCAGGAGAACACTGAACAACAATGGTGCGCATGGCAGGGTTGCAAGGAGAAAGCCACTGCTCTCCAAAAAGAACATTGCTGCTCATCTGCAGTTTGCTAAAGATCATGTGGACAAGCCAGAAGGCTATTGGAAAAATGTTTTGTGGACGGATGAGACCAAAATAGTCAAGTTTATTTGTATAGCGCTTTTAACAATAAACATTGTCGCAAAGCAGCTTTACAGAATTTGAACGACTTAAAACATGAGCTAATTTTATCCCTAATCTATCCCCAATGAGCAAGCCTGTGGCGACGGTGGCAAGGAAAAACTCCCTCAGACGACATGAGGAAGAAACCTTGAGAGGAACCAGACTCAAAAGGGAACCCATCCTCATTTGGCCAACAACAGACAACATGACCATAACATTAACAGTTTTAACATGGTCAGTTTCGTTGAAGTTATAAACTCTTCATTGATGGAAACTTGAGTGCAAAATTGTTCATGACAGCTGCAGTCCTAAAGTTAGCAAGTCAACTGTAGTCCTCGGCCATAAAAGCATTACTCTAAGTGTCCAGAGCGTCCTCCAAGTGTGACTTTCAACTGTCCACATGGGGCCATCCTCCACAGGAGCGATGCGATGAGCGTCGTGGCTCAGGTGGATAAGGCGCCATATCATAAATCCGGGGACCCGGGTTCAATTCCGGCCCGAGGTCATTTCCTGATCCCTCCCCATCTCTCATTTTCTGTCTCTACACTGTCCTATCCAATAAAAGGTGCAAAAAGCCCAAAAAAATATCTTAAAAAAAAAGTAAGGACTCTTGCTGCTGCATTTTGAACTAACTGGAGCTTGTTTATGCACTTATTGGGACATCCAGACAGTAAGGCATTACAGTAATCCAACCTGGAGGTAACGAAAGAAAGAACTAGTTTTTCCGCATCAGGTTGTCACATTAAATTTCTTATCTTAGCAATATTTCTGAGATGAAAGAAAGCTATCCAGGTAATGTTATCAATGTGAGTTTTGAATGAAAAACTGGGGTCAATAATCACTCCGAGGTCTTTTTTACTGCTGCACGTGAAGAAACAGAAAGGCCATCCAGAGTTACTGTGTAATCAGAAAACTTACTTCTAGCTGCATGTGGTCCTAGTACAAGTACTTCAGTCTTGTCAGAGTTAAGCAAAAGGAAGTTAATAAGCATCCAGTGTCTAATGTCCTTCACACATTCCTCAATTCTATTAAGCTGGTGTCTCTCATCTGGTTTTGCAGAAACATACAATTGTGTGTCATCAGCATAATAGTGGAAACTAATACAATGTTTACGAATAATATCACCCAGAGGTAACATATATAAAGAAAAAAGCAGTGGACCCAAGACAGAACCTTGTGGAACACCAAACTTTACCTCAGTATGTCTAGAAAAATCACCATTTACATCAACATACTGATAGCGATCAGTTAAGTAAGACCTGAGCCAGGAGACGGCCGTTCCCTTAACTCCCACAACATTTTCTAGTCTATCCAGAAGAATGGAATGATCAATGGTATCAAATGCTGCACTAAGATCAAGCAACACAAGCAGCGAGAGACAGCCCTGATCAGACGCCAACAGTAGGTCATTTACTACTTTAACCAGAGCTGTCTCTGTGCTATGAGGTCTAAATCCTGACTGATACATTTCATAGATGTTATTCCTATGTAAATATGAGCATAACTGCTGTGCCACAGCTTTTTCAAGGATCTTGGAGATAAAGGGGAGGTTTGATATTGGCCGATAATTGGACAGCTGACAGGGATCAAGGTCAGGTTTTTTTAATCAGGGGTTTGATAACTGCTAGTTTAAAGGATTTGGGTACATAGCCAATCCTAAGAGAAGAATTTATTGTTTTTAGAAGCGGTTCAATTACTTCAGGTATTATCTGTTTGAATAGATGTGTAGGTAAGGGATCTAGTACACAAGCTGAGGCTTTTGACGCGGAGATTAATGAAAGTAATTCAATTTCTTTAAGGGGAGTAAAGCATTCTAATTGCTGATCTGATACAGTTATATTGTTAACTACAGGGTTACTTACATTGTCTGACCTTAAATTAGTAGTTTGAATTTTTTGTCGGATATTCTCAATTTTGTCATTAAAAAAAATTCATGAAGTTGTTGCTACTACATACTGCAGATGTGCATGTGTCTATAGTGGACTTATTCCACTATAAACTAAAAATAGAACTGTTTAGTTTAAACGAGAAGCATTATGTTTGGAGAAAGGAAAACACTGCATTCCAGCATAAGAACCTTATCCCATCTGTGAAACATGGTGGTGGTAGTATCATGGTTTGGACCTGTTTTGCTGCATCTGGGCCAGGACGGCTTGCCATCATTGATGGAACAATGAATTCTGAATTATACCAGCGAATTCTAAAGAAAAATGTCAGGACATCTGTCCATGAACTGAATCTCAAGAGAAGGTGGGTCATGCAGCAAGACAACGACCCTAAGCACACAAGTCGTTCTACCAAAGAATGGTTAAAGAAGAATAAAGTTAATGTTTTGGAGTGGCCAAGTCAAAGTCCTGACCTTAATCCAATCGAAATGTTGTGGAAGGACCTGAAGCGAGCAGTTCATGTGAGGAAACCCACCAACATCCCAGAGTTGAAGCTGTTCTGTACAGAGGAATGGACTAAAATTCCTCCAAGCCGGTGTGCAGGACTGATCAACAGTTACCGGAAATGTTTAGTTGCAGTTATTGCTGCACAAGGGGGTCACACCAGATACTGAAAGCAAAGGTTCACATACTTTTGCCACTCACGGATATGTAATATTGGATCATTTTCCTCAATAAATAAATGATCGAGTATAATATTCTTGTCTCATTTGTTTAACTGGGTTCTCTTTATCTACTTGTGTGAAAATCTGATGATGTTTTAGGTCCTATTTATGCAGAAATATAGAAAATTCTAAAGGGTTCACAAACTTTCAAGCACCACTGTATTTTGGAAGAATTGTGTTTGTGCTTTCAGTACAGCTCCAGAGACGTGTATAATTGAGGCCAAGGTGCATTGAAACTGTCCTGTCATCTGGTGGCTCAACACCTATCCCCCCCCCAAATATTAATATGTCACCATCTGTATATGATATAAGCTGTAGGGCCTGTTCAAGTGGTTTTACACTGTGGCTGTGTGGGATGAGGTGTTTTGTTCAGCGTAGAGATGCCCTTTATCTGCTGACCACCTACAATGGACCTTCAAAAGAAGTTTAGTTTAAGCTTATTATCCTGAGCCTTTTGAACAGAATGCTCCCACTGAGCTCTCGGAGTAAACAATTGTTTCTTAACAAAATCCTTTAAAAATGGCAGCAGTCACTCAGTGGTTAAGATTCTACGTTGGTATGTGGAAAGCTGCGGGTAGAAGTCCCACGGCTGCCACAGAGAAACTGCTGGGTCCCAGAGCAACTCAAAATTCTTGCCAAAGCCACACTCTCAAAATTGCTTCCTTTGACAGAGACTGGGGTGCTACAGAGACCAGTAGTTTTCCTCCAAGCACATATTTTATTGAGAGCTGCCAGAATATGAAGGGAACTTTTCCAAATGTTACAGAAAGTGTTCTGACTTCAAAACCACTGATCCCACCTTTAACTCTCAACAGCAGGACTTTGTGCTTCATTTGGATTCTGTCTCTTATTTTAGATTAAAAACATCTGCCACATGCATGTAAGTCCTAAATCTGAGCAAAAATCCATTAATAATAAATTGAGTTTTATTCAAGTATGCATTCTACTCTGCTTTATAAACGTTTAACAAAAATCAGTTACTGCAAAGAATGTGCATGTGTATGTGTGTGTGTATATATATATATATATATATATATATATATATATACACACATATACATGGCTCAGGAATATGTCATATATTTTACTCTGTTTCTTTATGTGATGTAAAATTTAAACATTTTTAAAGAATTCTGCAACTGAGAATACAGAGATACATTGGCTGATAATATTCTTACAGACTTCAGGAAACATTTTCTGAACATAAGCCTTCTTTTTGAATGTGCTATATTACTGAGAAATAACAACGGGACTAATGCAGATTTCTGTCTCTCAGTCTGGAATCATTACTCATCCTTCCTATTCACCAAATTCATGACAGAAAGGATTTAAAAAAGCAGTGTTTTTATTTATACTCCAGAATCTATACGCTGACGAAGCGAAAGCCGGTCACAACTGGTAAAATCATCTTACGCAGTCCATACTGCTTCTATTATTACCGATTATGTATAAAATCTCCTGGCCAATCAGAAACTTGCCAGGAATGGAGCAGATTTATATTTAAACACAGGCTACGTTACTGACTGCGCGCTGGAAACCAGCCTTTTTGTCCTGACAAGTTTCACTTTCCTCCTCTAGAGCAACAGATACTGAAAAATATTGGAAAGATCATTTTTTTTATACTGTTTATTTCATTTTCTTTTTTTTTCATAAAAAAATCATAAAACTTTACATTTCATATATAATAAAAGTTACAAAAATGTTTTATACAATTCTTAAAATATTCTTATGTTCTGGTAAGAATACCATCCAAAAATAATCTATATTATTTATGAAGGTCAAAAAGTCATATACATCTGCTTTGAAAAATAAACAAAATGAACAACCATGTGGTCACCAAGGTAGCTTTTGCATGTGAAAAGTAGCCGATGACAGTCTTACTTATGCTCCAGTGAAGAACAGATGATGTTGAACGGGCCGAGAGCTTCCAAACAACTACATCCCTCTTTTTTTTGGCCTGAATAAAAGTGACATTGTGGTGCCAGCTGGCCCGGCGTTCATTGGAATCTATTGCTTAAAAGATGTGTTGCATGATTCTAGTTAATTTGCACAGAGTCTGGTGAAGCTTTTCAATACACCAAATTGACTGGTCCTTTAATGTTGCTTAGCATTACTTATTACCACAAACACAGAGACGAACCGACCTTCTTGCTCAGGATGATCTCATGGGGTGTCAGGTATCAAGAATTGTTAAGACTGCATTACTCTCGAGTGTGTGGGAAAACTGAGCCTGTTGTACTGATAACAGGATTATTGCTCTGCAATGGTCTACAATATCGGATGGTGGCCAGGCTGGTTGGAGTCCCTGGACTGCTATTGAACATTATGGGCTACAGATATTTTGTGCAAAAGCATACCCATCATGTTAAACTGATGTCTATGACAGCAGACAGACATCTACAGACAAACACAATTGCTTTACATGATGTCTCTCGCATCATCTCTCGAGGCTAAACCTGCTTTTGCTGGAGGGTGTGTGTTCATGGACTGTCTGATGTCTTAAAACGGCCATGGGGTCCACTCAAAACTTATACTACCATGTAAGCACTGTCTAATGCATCCCATTTCCAGCGAATCAGAGTGTCATCAATATAATGAAGTTCTGCTTCCTCATTTCTCTTGTTCTGGGTCTCTCTCTGATTCTGATCAGTGAAACAGTGTTGGCCGTTAACAGGCGTGCTTGCGTGGCCTGCTCCGCCATCTCCGCTTGCGTACACGGTTTTCTCTCGCTGCCAAACAAGGATGTTTCACTATCTGCCGTGGACATTGTTAACTTGTGCAGGCAGCATTTGCCTCTCTTCAATTTCCTCGAGAGCAGATTCCAGCTGCTGGATCAGTACACGCTTTTTAAATCTGAGACAGAGAAGGAGATAGAGAGAGGTTGGACATTTGCATATGTACATCAGGGTTCCTACACATTTTCCGTTTCAAAATTCCATCATTTTTACAGACTTCTTGGCACATTTTTCAGACCATATTTGACGCCACGGTACAAATAACTACAACCCCGATTCCAAAAAAAGTTGGGACAAAGTACAAATTGTAAATAAAAACGGAATGCAATGATGTGGAAGTTTCAAAATTCCATATTTTATTCAGAATAGAACATAGATGACATATCAAATGTTTAAACTGAGAAAATGTATCATTTAAAGAGAAAAATTAGGTGATTTTAAATTTCATGACAACAACACATCTCAAAAAAGTTGGGACAAGGCCATGTTTACCACTGTGAGACATCCCCTTTTCTCTTTACAACAGTCTGTAAACGTCTGGGGACTGAGGAGACAAGTTGCTCAAGTTTAGGGATAGGAATGTTAACCCATTCTTGTCTAATGTAGGATTCTAGTTGCTCAACTGTCTTAGGTCTTTTTTGTCGTATCTTCCATTTTATGATGCGCCAAATGTTTTCTATGGGTGAAAGATCTGGACTGCAGGCTGGCCAGTTCAGTACCCGGACCCTTCTTCTACGCAGCCATGATGCTGTAATTGATGCAGTGTGTGGTTTGGCATTGTCATGTTGGAAAATGCAAGGTCTTCCCTGAAAGAAACGTCGTCTGGATGGGAGCATATGTTGCTCTAGAACCTGGATATACCTTTCAGCATTGATGGTGTCTTTCCAGATGTGTAAGCTGCCCATGCCACACGCACTAATGCAACCCCATACCATCAGAGATGCAGGCTTCTGAACTGAGTGCTGATAACAACTTGGGTCGTCCTTCTCCTCTTTAGTCCGAATGACACGGCGTCCCTGATTTCCATAAAGAACTTCAAATTTTGATTTGTCTGACCACAGAACAGTTTTCCACTTTGCCACAGTCCATTTTAAATGAGCCTTGGCCCAGAGAAGATGTCTGCGCTTCTGGATCATGTTTAGATACGGCTTCTTCTTTGAACTACAGAGTTTTAGCTGGCAACAGTGGATGGCACGGTGAATTGTGTTCACAGATAATGTTCTCTGGAAATATTCCTGAGCCCATTTTGTGATTTCCAATACAGAAGCATGCCTGTATGTGATGCAGTGCCGTCTAAGGGCCCGAAGATCACGGGCACCCAGTATGGTTTTCCGGCCTTGACCCTTACGCACAGAGATTCTTCCAGATTCTCTGAATCTTTTGATGATATTATGCACTGTAGATGATGATATGTTCAAACTCTTTGCAATTTTACACTGTCGAACTCCTTTCTGATATTGCTCCACTATTTGTCGGCGCAGAATTAGGGGGATTGGTGATCCTCTTCCCATCTTTACTTCTGAGAGCCGCTGCCACTCCAAGATGCTCTTTTTATACCCAGTCATGTTAATGACCTATTGCCAATTGACCTAATGAGTTGCAATTTGGTCCTCCAGCTGTTCCTTTTTTGTACCTTTAACTTTTCCAGCCTCTTATTGCCCCTGTCCCAACTTTTTTGAGATGCGTTGCTGTCATGAAATTTCAAATGAGCCAATATTTGGCATGAAATTTCAAAATGTCTCACTTTCGACATTTGATATGTTGTCTATGTTCTATTGTGAATACAATATCAGTTTTTGAGATTTGTAAATTACTGCATTCCGTTTTTATTTCTAATTTATACTTTGTCCCAACTTTTTTGGAATCGGGGTTGTAGATGTTTATTATTTAAAAAAATTATTTTAAAATACAACTGTTCATATGTATGTTACATTGAGAGCCTGTAAGCTGGTATGTTGCCACATAATTGCCAGAAGCAAGCAAGTAATTGCTGATGACATATTCTTTTACAGGGCCCAAAATTTCTCGTGGCACCCCTGTGGCAAAGTACCGCAGCTCATACAAATCAATTAAAACCAAACCCAGACAAGTTCAATGCACAGCATTTTATTCAAGCTGCAATGCTCAAACAAACAACGCAGTGTTATTCTGTTCCTGCCATGTACGTTTGAAAAACTAAACCGATACCTTCTTCCTGTAACAGTAACAGGAGGGATGTTGATGTACAACTCATCAAAAGAAAAGGGAACAAAAGTGCACTGACTTTGCTTCGCTGAATATTAGACAAAGTAAAACTTTAAACACCTGTTTAACACACTGTTCAACAAAGAACTATAAATAAAGCAAAATAATAATGAACAATTGGACATTTAAAGAATGTATTTTGGAAACTCAGCATAAAACTGAGAATAAAATGTAAAATAATTGGTCACATAAAGTTTAGAACGCTCTCCCCCCCTTGGTGTTTTTATGTCTGTCCTTCTGTCATTGGCACAAACACATCATCACACAAATAACACAGATGTCCTGTACAAGAAGGGCCAAAGTCGTCTCCACCTGTTGAGAAGACTGAGGTCTTTTGGTGTGTGCAGGACACTGCTTAGGACTTTTTATGACTCTGTGGTGGCATCAGTGATTTTCTACGCTGTGGTCTGCTGGGGCTGTGGAAGTTCAGAGAGGGACAGGAAGAAACTTCATAAACTGGTCAGAAGGGCTGGCTCAGTCTTGGATTGTCCTCTGGACTCCATTGAGGAGGTGGGTGAGAGGAGGATGTTAGCCAAGATGACATCTATCATGGATAACCCCTCTCACCCCCTACATGAGGCTGTGGGGGCTTTAAGCAGCTCGTTTAGTAGTAGACTGCTACACCCACGGTGTAAGAAGGGAGCAATTCCAGCGTTATGGACGTGACACTTGAACTCAAAATGGCAACAAATGACCCAGTGCATGTTTTATTGTCTCCCAGTATTTAAACAGGTGTTGCATATTTTAAGGCTGTACCATACTGGAGAAGTGATAGAACAAGAACAATTCCCATAGTACATCTAGGGCATGCCAGAAAATGCCAATAAAAGATGCGTTATGGATGTGACAGAAAAAGTATCACTTTTCTTGGGTGACTGTACATTTTAATCAAACTCTGTGAAATTGTAAACCTAATGTCGAAATGGAGATATCCATTTGATAGAGGGGTCCAAGGTGAATATTAAAAAATCTTTGTTTAAAATATTTTGTACTTCATGCAGAGTTTCGGAAGGAAAAGTCAGCGTTATGGATGTGACGAAATTCCGTTATGGATGTGACGCGTCTGAAATAGACATGGCATATGTTTAGAAAATCAGCAATTTAACCACCATAACCCTTTGAAAAACTCTCTAAATATCAGCTAAAACTATCAAAGTTCTTAAATAATATTTAGGATGGCTATTGTTTTGTGGATTTTAGCATACATTTCTGTGGCTTGTGGCAATAATATAGAATTGTACATGATCAAAGTTGATTTTAGCTTGGGTTTTACATTATAAGAAAGAAAGACTGACCGTGACATATTAGGTGATCAAAATGTGACAAATTGGTTCAACTTATTCACATCTGTAAAATACAGGCCTAGGTGATATCTCTGGGAGTGGTTTTGATGTATTACATGTTGCTTTATTTTTGCATGGTGAGGTTGACATTTACATGGAATTGCCCAAGGAGAGATACGGCAGGTCATTCATACCTACTGCTGTCAGACTGTATAACACCCACAACTTGTAATGTAGCACCAATAACCTGTTTGTCGTTATATTTGCACTACTTCACCACTACTACCTCTGCCATCTCTCATCGATGCAATTGATATGTCAATCTTTTTAATCTTTCATTTGTCTAATTTTTATTTCAGTTTTATTTGTTATCTGTATGACAATTTCTTGCTACTGTAACACGTGAATTTCCCCGATGTGGGATCAATAAAGTGAATCTAATCTAATCTAATCTAATCTAATCTAATCTAATCTAATCTAATGCAACCACACTATCTCACACATTCATACACAGCACATATCTGCCAATCCCCTGAGAATGAAAAGTGATAGATCAGATTATGTGACACCTCTAGGGGGAGTCCGGGGGCATGCTACCTCGGAAAATTTGGGGAAAAAAAAACCAAACAATGTAAAATGGTGCATTCTCCAGCATTCTGAGTGCCATATCTGAAGTAAATTGATCGAGAAATTGGACCAACATACTTCATAAAACGCTTCTCACCTCGCCTCAATGCTTTGATGCTGAATGAACCGACGACCAAGCCACCTTGAACTTGTTCTCATAGCGAATCTTTCTTTCGTTCTTCGGAGTTTTCATTGTTTGTGATCACCAGAGTGTGTTTGGTTTTTACAAATACTGGCGCAGTTTGTTGTAACGGGAGCTCATTGCTGATCGGCTAGAACTATAACGAAAGCCAATGGAATGACACGATACAATTTAGATTCAACATCATTATCGCGCTGTTCCATTGGCTCTCGGCTTCACTTAATACGACTGTTTGATGCTGTATACTTGTATCCCCTGTGATGAAACCAGCTGAAGCGAGGTAACAAGAGCAAACCCAACAGTGTTCACTGATTATTTTGCAATGTGGTAGTTTTAGAACTAAAATCGGTAGGCGGTATTCACCTGTCAGAAGTGCGAATTGGTAGAGTTGGCAAGTACGTAAGCAACGGAAACACAGAGGAAACCAGTTGCATCCTGCTGCAAAGACTGGTTGAGTGCCAGAGACATCCATAAACACATGTTCAAATACGAAGATAAAACATGGTAGTAAGACAGAGATCAGGCTAAGAAGTCTTGTGCGAGTCTGCCACACACAAATAAGTAAGGGCAACTATGTTCTCACAAATGCAGAGAGGGAGAGAGAGAGAGAGAAAAGACAAATGCATTGTCATGCAAACACACAAAATATTTGCCATCATTCATGCCTGGGGGCAGCCCCACAACACCAGCAAAACTTTCCAGCTCTCCGAAAACTTGCAATTACCCAGTCTTCCATTTGTAGTCTTGCAATGTGTGCTCGTGCTGATTATTATTATTTTTTTTAGTTCTGCAGAGGTCCAATGTAGCCCAATGTGCTGACGTCAGATAGTTCACTGATGGCAGATGCCACAGAAATCACCTCAGAGTCAGACATATTGTGCACACGTCTTACCTCGCTTAAATTCAACGACATCAAACTCACACTGGTTTGAACATTTTGGCTTAAGTTTATATTTTAACAAAGAAAGTAGGGGCAGTAGTCTGGAAACGGAAATAGTTTTCCATACTCTACTTTCCTTTTTCCATGCTTATCCAGACCTGGAAATTCCTAAAATCAAATTCCATACTTTTCCATACTGCGTAGGAACCCTGGTACATTTGCGGGATTCAGGAAAGAGGTGTGGAGTGTAGTTGAAACTGTCTGTTAATAAACATTCAGGTGAGTGGAATTAAAAAAAGGCCCTCAGAAGATGAAGTCCAGTTCAGTTCAAAAAGATTTGGGTCCTAAATGGTGCGCATATGCAATTCTGTGAACCACATTTTCAATGCAAAGTGTGGGATCTATCAAAACAAATATTTGCATAGCTTTGGGCATACATTCACACACAGCCTTGAATGGTGAAAAGCAAAGCTGTTTTGCTTAGGAGTGCTTTACACAGAGCCTGCACTGCTCACAGTGCGAATACACTGCTAAGAGAACTAGAATTGTGAGTAAATGCACTATAGAATAACCCCCACCCCCCGCTTACGAGCTTGTCATCATATATCGCTGGATGTAAGGGAATAAGTTGACTTATCTCCCCTTTGAAACATCGGACGGGGACTATTTTCCTTCATGCACATCTTCAGGTGGTATACTGCAACTGTGTAAAGTTTCAACAAAATCCATCAAAACGTTTAGGAGGAGTTGTGCTTACAAGACACATGGACAGACGGGCAGGGTGATTCCTATATACCACCCCCCCAAACTTTGTTTCCGGGAGGTATAATTATCGTTGAAAGTAATTTCTGTAATACAAACATCTTATAATGCAAACAAACTTGTGGTTATTTTCAAGTTCCACAAAAAGGCTAAGAGTCAGCAGGTTAACTAATAGAGCATCACTTGGTTGGAGAATATTATGCGTCATGCTGTTCGGACTGATTTTTTAGTTGAACGCTTCAAGTGCCTTATCAGCAGATTTGGAAAATCAGTAATAATAAATTTGTGTTATCAGCTGGGACCCGAGATGGAAATAATGTGATTTTTGGCTACATGTACAGTACTGTGCAAAAGCCTTCGGCACCCTATTTTTTTTTTCATACAAACTTTGTTATAGATTTCCATTTTAAGACTTCGACATTATCGAGTCAGTACAAAAACATTTTAGAGTACCAAACGTTCATTTTCCAGCACAACATTAAATGTTACAGAAAATTTTTTTGTATCTGAGCAGCATATTACATAAGAGACTACTTTTCAGATTCAAAAAGAAAACACAAGATCAACTATGAGCTACTGCTCACTTATGTATCCCCCCCACTCTCGCTTATATCAGAATGCAAGCAATTGAAGGAATAGGACACTTATTATGAATGTTGACTTCAACAAATAATTAACCCTGAAACAAGTAAGTAAAGAGCAGCGTCTCTCCCCGGGGATTTCAAATAGCATCCTGGTAAACTGTCCTTTTGAAACAGCATTTTGCTTCTTGAAATAGCATCAAAATCCATCCTATATGTTTCATAAATACATTCAGTCAGTAAACAGGAAGTCGATGTGCGACAGACCTGAAAATGGTCTACATGGTATAGAACCCTGAGCTGAAGCTCGGTACCAAATTTCAAGCAGTTGTGATTTGTAGTTGCTGAGAAAAGTGGTACGAAAATTTTATAAATCCACCCTATATGTTTTGTAAATACTAGTGCATCTCAAAAAATTAGAATATTGTGAAAAAGCTCAATATTTTCCATCAGTTATTTAAGAAAGTGAAAATGTTATATATTATAGACTCATTACACAAACTAAAATGTTTCAAGCATTTTTCTGTTTTAATTTTAATCAGTATGCCATACAGTACAAAAACATAAAAAAACCCATCTCAAAATATTAGAATATTTCATTTCGAGTTTGAGTAAAACAGTATGAACACAGTGTATCTCTCGGTCTAGTTCAGTACACATAATCACAATCATGGGGAAGACTGCTGACTTGACTGTTGTCCAGAAGATGATCACTGATGCCCTCCACAAGGAGGGTAAGCCACAAAAGGTCATTGCTGAAAAGGGTGGCTGGAAAAGGTGCACAAGCAACAGGGATGGCCGCAGTCTTGAGAGGATTGTCAAGAAAAGTTGATTCAAGAACTTGGGAGAGCTTCACAAGGAGAGGACTGAGGCTGGTGTCAGTGTATCAAGACCCGGGTTGTCGTGGCTCAGGTGGCTAAGGCACCATACCATAAATCCGGGGACCTGGGTTCGATTCCGACCTGAGGTCATTTCCAGATCCCTCCCTGTCTCTCTCTCCTGCTCATTTCCTGTCTCTACACTGTCCTATCCAATAAAGGTGAAAAAAAGCCCCAAAAAATATCTTTTAAAAAAAAGTGTATCAAGACCCATCACGAACAGACATCTTCAAGAAAGGGGATACAACATTCCTAATATCAAGCTACTCCTGAGCCAGAGACGATGTCAGAAGTGTCTTATCTGGGCTAAGGAGAGAAAGAAATGGACTGTTGCTCAGTGGTCCAAAGTCCTCTTTTCAGATGAAAGTACATTTTGCATTTAATTTGGAAATCACGGTTCTAGAGTCTGGAGGAAGAGTGGAGAGGCACAGAATCCAAGGTGTTTGAAGCCCAGTGTGAAGTTTCCACAGTCTGTGATGATTTGGGGTACCATGTCATCTGCTGGTGTTGGTCCACTGTATTTTATCAAGTCCAAAGTCAACACAGCCATCTACCAGGAGATTTTAGAGCACTTCATGCTTCCATCTGCTGATGAGCTTTTTGGAGATGCTGATTTCCTTTTCCAGCAGGACTTAGCACCTACCCACAGTGCCAAAACTACTACCAAACGGTTTGCTGACCATGATATTACTGTGTTTGATTGGCCAGCCAACTTGCCTGACCTGAACCCCAGAGAGAATCTATGGGGTATTGTCAAGAGGAAGATGAGAAACACCCGACCCAAAAATACAGATACGCTGAAGGCCACTATCAAAGCAACCTGGGCTTCAATAACACCTCAGCAGTGCCACAGACTGATCACCTCCATGCCACACCGCATTGATACAGTAATTCATGGTAAAGGAGCCCCAACTAAGTATTGAGTGTATAAATGAACATACTTTTCAGAAGTTGGACATTTCTGTATTGTAAATCCTTTTTTTGATTGATCTTGGGGAATATTCTAATAATTTGAGATACTGGATTTCTGATTTTGGGGCGGCACGGTGGTGTAGTGGTTAGCGCTGTCGCCTCACAGCAAGAAGGTCCGGGTTCGAGCCCCGTGGCCGGCGAGGGCCTTTCTGTGTGGAGTTTGCATGTTCTCCCCGTGTCCGCGTGGGTTTCCTCCGGGTGCTCCGGTTTCCCCCACAGTCCAAAGACATGCAGGTTAGGTTAACTGGTGACTCTAAATTGACCGTAGGTGTGAATGTGAGTGTGAATGGTTGTCTGTGTCTATGTGTCAGCCCTGTGATGACCTGGCGACTTGTCCAGGGTGTACCCTGCCTTTCGCCCGTAGTCAGCCGGGATAGGCTCCAGCTTGCCTGCGACCCTGTAGAACAGGATAAAGCAGCTAGAGATAACAAGATGAGATTTCTGATTTTCATGAGCTATAAGCCATAATCATCAAAATTAAAACAAAAAAGGCTTTAAATATTTCACTTTACATGTAATGAATATAGAATATATGAAAGTTTACCTTTTTGAATTAAATTATGAAAAAAAAGGAACTTTTTCATGGTATTCTAATTTTTTGAGATGCACTAGTACATTCAGTCGGTAAACAGGAAGTTGATGTGGGACAGACCTGAAAATGGTATACACGATATAGAACCCCAAGCTGAAGTTTGGTACCAAGTGGCTATGATTTGTGGTTGCTGAGAAAAAGGGTGTTTCGGACGGCCGGAGATACAGACGGACAGACGGAGGTAAACCAGTATACCGTAAATAATGAAGGCTGCTGGGTTTTGGTGCAAAATGAAGAAGCGAGCGTGACAGCCAAAGTGTCCAGAAAAACTGTGGCTGGTTCTGTAAGATGCTCAGTAAAACCTACAGCTCATTTCCTTATAAAACTGCACTAACTGTACCTGAGACTACTAGTTTTTTCATGCAAAGGGCCGTCTCACACCAAATATTGACTTTGTTTCATTTATTATGGATGACTTTTTTTTTTTAGTTGAAACATTTCATTTCATTTCATTATTTTTAAGCCATTTTTGGTCTACAGCATTTCTTTACATGTGCTGAAGACTTTGGGAGATTTCAGAGAGAACATGAGGCTATACAGTAGTGTGTCATTTAGCTTGCACATTAGGGATAAGTTTATAAATTCATTTATGAAAAATTTATATCTTGGAATTTATATATTTCTGTCCAGATGTTTTATGACAATATCCATTGTTAAACGCGCTATACAAATACAATTGAATTGAATTTCCTCATAGGTCACAGGAAGGAGATTGTCTGGCACCTCCTTCACTCACTTTGAAGATTCAAAATTCCTTCTGAGCTCCAATCCTCCTGCCTTCTCTCTCTTGCACTCTTTTGACCCGCACTTCAAAACCCATCCTCCAAAACACAAGGGAGGAAATGTTCTGGACCTTGTCTTTAGCTGATTTTTCTCAGCTGTAGACATCAATGTTACCCTGCTCTGCTTTTCTGATGATCGTTTTGCATGATTTTTAACTTGTATAACTCTTAACACTCACCCTCCCTGACCTGCCGATCATCAGCTATTCATCCCTCTCCTCCGCTTGCCACAAATCTCTACTCTACCTCTCCTTTCTCCCCAGCTTCCTGCATCCTAACCGCCTTACCACACTCCTTTTCCTCTCAGTCAATACTTTCTCCTCTTTACAATCTTCATACATCGATCTCTTTTGCTCTCTATCTTCCAGACCTAGGATATGTTTTCACTGAAGTTTTTGACCTGTATATGCATAATCTTATGTACTGCACTGCTGCTACTGTATGTGATTGGCTGATTGGATAACTGCATAAATAAGCAGGTGTACCAGTGTTCCTTTTAAAGTGCATATTCTGGACCAACTTCGTTTTTTTTTTAATATGAAAGTATGTCCCTTTATACACTCATCCAGAAGGGTAATTTTGCACAAGGCCATCTGTCTACAGCAGAAAAAAATAAAATAACAAAAATCCCAAGGGAGTCTGGAGCCAGATTCGTGACGTCACCTGCGGAAGCGCCAGCAGGCTGCGCGAGCTTTGCACGGTTTCAGTGCACAGCCTGTGTAGACCAAGCGCTCCCATTTCTCTCTCATTGTCCGGTCTTTTGGGAAACAATGAGTACTAATCCCATCAAGATTAGTGTTGCTACACCCTCCTATGGTACATCTGTTAACCATTTTAATAATTACGTGATAACGTTGAAGAAATTTGCAGAAAACCACCAGGTCGTTTTCTCATAAACAAACCAGCGCTGATATAGGATTCAGAGGGAGGCGTCCCGCACGCGACGTCACGAAAATCACTGTTTGCCGGGAAATCCAAATGCCAAGTTTTTTCAGAGGCGGACCAATTCGCCTCAAATGGCTTTGATTTCAACTGAATTTTTCTGGTATTGCGCAAGGTAAAAAAAATTGCACAAAGTTTAATATAAAATAGGAGAATTACATTGATCTTGCTCCTGAATTTACCCATGAAATGCACTTTAAAGTGACTATATCCCACCAACAGGATTTTAGCTCAATGGTAATCTTAGTCCCTGATGTAATACAGAAGCATGGTGATTTGTTTTTGATAGAGAATAATAAAATATGCAGAACTAGGAAAAGTTTCTCTTGCTTGTGTGTTTCTCTGCGACACCAACAAAATATCAGCATCACTTTTTTTAAGGTACCCTTTAAAGCGATGTCTACGTACTGTACCTGCTTAATTGTAACGGTGTCTCTATTTATGTGATTAGTGAAATGCGTGTGGAAAGAGTATATTAACAAATGGTATTTATTAAGCTTCATTGCTCACACTTGTGCATAACACTTGTGTATGCGTATTTGATGAATCCCAATTTTACTGTATGTGCAAGAAACAATTTAGAATCTTTTTTATGCAATGTTAATAAATATGGATAGGCATGAACTTCTCATTATCTCATCTCATTATCTCTAGCCGCTTTATCCTGGTTCTACAGGGTCGCAGGCAAGCTGGAGCCTATCCCAGCTGACTACGGGCGAAAGGCGGGGTACACCCTGGACAAGTCGCCAGGTCATCACAGGGCTGACACATAGACACAGACAACCATTCACACTCACATTCACACCTACGCTCAATTTAGAGTCACCAGTTAACCTAACCTGCATGTCTTTGGACTGTGGGGGAAACCGGAGCACCCGGAGGAAACCCACGCGGACACAGGGAGAACATGCAAACTCCGCACAGAAAGGCCCTCGCCGGCCACGGGGCTCGAACCCGGACCTTCTTGCTGTGAGGCGACAGCGCTAACCACTACACCACCGTGCCGCCCTAGGCATGAACTTACAACCCCAAATCAGAAAAAGTTGGGAGGGTATGGTGAAGTTGAAATTAAAACTGAAAACAATGATTTGTAAAAGATCTTTGACCTGTATTGCACTCAAAACAATACAACAGCACATTATTTGATGTTTTACCTCATGAAATTTTTTTTTTCAAAATGAATGCTTAATTTAATCTTGATTCTTGCAACATATTTTAAAAAAAAAGTGGGACGGTAAAGCATTTACCAGTTTATAATGTTGCCATTCCTTTTCACAATACTTAAAAGATGTGTGCGTGAAGCGTTTCAGGTGTTATTTTGTCCCATTCTTCCTGCAAACAGGTCTTAAGGTGTGCAACAGTACAGCGTCGCTGATGTCATAGTTTTCATTTCAAAATTCTCCACACATTCTTTATTGGGGATAGAGGGGGTCAGGCACCCTCTTCTTCCGCAGCCATGCCTTTGTAATGTGCGCAGAATGTGTTTTTGCATTTTGTTGAAATATCCCTGGAAAAGATGTCGTCTTGAAGGCAGCACATGTTGCTCCAAAATCTCAGTGAACTTTTCTGCATTCATGCTGCCATCACAGAAGTGTCAGTTACCTTTCCCAAGGGCACGGACACAACCCCATACCATGACAGACCCTGGTTTTGGACTCGTTGCTGGCAACAGTCTCGATGGTCCAATCCATCTTTGGTTCTGAACACATGACATCCATTTCTTCCAAAACAGACCTGGAATATTGATGCATCTGAACACAGTACATGTTTCCACTGTGTGATGGTCCATCATCCCAGATGCCTCCGAGCCCAGAGAAATCAACAGCGCTTCTGGACACAGTTAACATAAGGCTTCCTTTTTGCACAGTAAAATTTTACCTGGCATTTGTGGATGTAACTCCGTATTGTAGTGTTTGACAAAGGTTTGCCAAATTAATCCAGAGCCCATGTGGTTAATATCAGCTATAGATTAACGAGAGTTCTTGACGCAGAGCCGTCTGAGGGATCGGACATCACGGGTGTTCAGCTTAGGCTTGCGCCCTTTCCCTTTACGCATCGAAATTCCTCCAGATTCCTTAAATTGTTGAATGATATCATGAGTGGTAGAGGGTGAAATCTCCAAATCCCTTCATATCTTTGAGGAACATTGCTTTTAACATTGTTTTTGTCTGATTTGGGGTTGTATTTCTGCTTAGTTCATCACTGGCTGATTGGTGTGTATGTGTGTGTATATTATACCAGTAGACACCCACCTGGCTGCTTCTTTGATGGCGTGATGGATAAAGTACCTCTGCACAGACACTGGTCCTTTTACCTCCTCTAGCAGCCTGAATATTGCCTCATAATCTACCAAAGGCAGAGATTGAAATATTTAAATAAGAGAACTACTAACATTTAGTAAAATATTTCTGTGTAAAAATTATCCAGGTATAAATGTATGCAGACACTTACTGCGGCCAGGTTTCCGGACCTCTTTAATGACTCGAGTGCGTAGTTCGGCATTGCTTCCCTCCAGGGGAACCATAATAATGGTGGGCCGTGTAGGAGTGTCTCCTCCAGCTCCCTCTATGTCTCTGTCCCGGTCTGGAGGACTTGGATTCTCACAGTTCTGCGGCCTTTCAGACGGTCTTTCCTCCATACACTCTTCTCCTAGCCTGTTCTCCAGCAGTGTCCTTTCTTCTCCTCCATCAGTCACCTTCGTTGCTCCTTTCTCCTCCAAAGATAGAGCTACAGTTCCTCCCCCGACCCCTTCGACACCTCCAGACCAGCTGTCTCCAGACTCTCCACTCATCACTCTCTCACCGTTGCTCTCTGCACCCATTGTGCTGTTCCCTTCCACTCCTATAGAGGGAGACACCCAGACCAGGCATGCTGTAATTACCAACATAAGCTCTCGTAACTGTAGAGACTCATAATGACAATATAATCCTAGCACTCGTGAAGGCTCATTAGACAATAACCCATGACAAAGCAACAAACTAACATATTCTTGAAAATTAGTTACACAAATAAGACATGGCAAAATAATCTACATAGCTGTCTCAAGTCTTATGGCTGCCCAATAATCCCAGTCTATTATTTTTGTTCCTGTGTGCCGACAAATTATTTTCAACACAGCTGGACTGAAGAAAAATGTAATGTACGGCAATATCAAGGGATATAGCAAGCAGTATTATTTCCTAAATATAGGGGTCGCTAAATAAGTGAGAATTGCTCAGGATTGGATTTAAAGATTAATATTAATAAAATAATTCATTAATGAATTATTTTATTAATATTAATCTTTAAATTACATACTTACGCAGCAACAGGAATTTCTAGGATACCCACAAGAGACAAAGTTGGGTCATGAAATAGTAGGTAATAAAAGTGGAACTACATTAAATTTTGTTATATTATAGAGATTGAGGCGGCACGGTGGTGTAGTGGTTAGCGCTGACCGTAGGTGTGAATGTGAGTGTGAATGGTTGTCTGTGTCTGTGTGTTAGCCCTGTGATGACCTGGCGACTTGTCCAGGGTGTACCCCGCCTTTCGCCCATAGTCAGCTGGGATAGGCTCCAGCTTGCCTGCGACCCTGTAGGACAGGATAAAGCGGCTAGAGATAATGAGATGAGATTATAGAGATTGTGTTCAGGTCTTTTTTTTTTTTACTTCGCCCAGGACAGAGTCCACCAGGGGGCGAGGTATTGTTTTCGGTCGGGTTTCTTTGTTCACAATATTATGGGAAAATGGCTGGATCATCTCATCTCATCTCATCTCATCATCTCTAGCCGCTTTATCCTTCTACAGGGTCGCAGGCAAGCTGGAGCCTATCCCAGCTGACTACGGGTGAGAGGCAGGGTACACCCTGGACAAGTCGCCAGGTCATCACAGGGCTGACACATAGACACAGACAACCATTCACACTCACATTCACACCTACGGTCAATTTAGAGTCACCAGTTAACCTAACCTGCATGTCTTTGGACTGTGGGGGAAACCGGAGCACCCGGAGGAAACCCACGCGGACACGGGGAGAACATGCAAACTCCGCACAGAAAGGCCCTCGCCGGCCCCGGGGCTCGAACCCAGGACCTTCTTGCTGTGAGGCGACAGCGCTAACCACTACACCACCGTGCCGCACGGCTGGATCAATCTTCACAAAACTTTCAGGATAGATGGGCATTGGTCTCAAACAGAACCTCCAACTTTTTGGGGGTCATCCGGTCGAGGTCACCAAAAAGGTCAAAATCGTTTTTGTTGTGGCTGCTGCCTCATATAGAGGCGCTAGCCACTATGTCATCGTGCTGTAAGAACGTAAGAGTGTAACAATCAGGCACTGCGCATGCGCATACACGTGTTCTGATTAAAATGGCTGGTGAGTGTATACAATTCGGTTCACCATTCGAAATAAATGGACTAGACTAAAGAAATCGCTTTCAGACATGTTTATGCTTATTACAGAGGGAAAGTGCGTTCCATTGAGCTCTAGCGCCGGGCCATTTCTGGGAAATAAGAGTTTGGATCATGGCGACAGTGTGTGTATGTCAGCCTCGGTTCAGAGGTTTCAGTTTAAAAAACTGTAATGGTGATGATACACGGGGCAACTTTTTGGGCAATGTTGCCGAGCAATGTTGCTGGGCAATTGCGTTTTGACTCTTTTCTATTGAGATTGGGCAACATTGTTTCTTTCTGAATGGTTTTGATAATCCCTGGCAACTTTTTGAGATAAGCCAATCAGAACGCGAGTATCGAGTCATGTGACCTCCGGTGAGGTTCGGATCAGAAATTTCAAACAAATATGGCGGCCGCTCAGTGTCAGTGGAGTGAAGAGGTGGAGAGACTCCTCATCTGTTTTTACGCCGGTAAGTTGTTATTTTAATATTCTATATGGAGGAATTTACCTCACCAAAGCTCTAAAAAACAACAGACAGCTTGATTAAATGGTCACAGCAAAAATTAAGACGTCGATTTTTTTTAGCTAACTGTAAACTGCCGTTGCTAACTGTTGTTGCCCATTGTTAGTTGCCCTGAAAAGTTGCCCTGTGTCTCACCTAGTTGCCCGTTGCCAGCAACATTGCTCGGCAACATTGCCCAAAAAGTTGCCCCGTGTATCATCACCATAAGAGGTAAGAGTAGAATAATATAGAGTACAGACACTTGGTATATTTTAGTTCTGTCATTTTTAAATTATTCATTTTTGGATTACGCTTCATTTTTGTGGCTACTGCCTCATAGAGTAAATATATATGCTATATTTACTGTATGGACATGGGATCAGAAAACAATTTTATTTATAAGCGGTAGCCACATGTACCCATAGGGTACCTATTTTTTTTCCCAATATCTTCCTTCATATTCATCATAAGTGCTACTGGGTGAGGTCTGTTTTGCCTAGCAACACTTGTTTTTTTTTATCTTAGAGTAACATAAGTGGTTTCAAAATGACTGGCTTTTTAAATATGAAAAAAATGTGATCATTATGTAACCTTTTTGTCTTCTTTTCACTCACATCTGTTCACGCTCCTGCCATCAGATGGAGCCCAAGCATGTGGAAATGTGTTATTCATCTGTTTACATAAATACTGTTTGCTAAGCATTCCTAGGAAATTGAATCAGCTTTATAATTATATGGCTATTTAAACAAAGATGGTCTGAGTTAATTGGAAGTCTACTGCTCGGTATTGAATAGAATATTTTCAACCAGGCCACTGATTATTATAATACTCACCTTTGTGTAGTGGGATGGGTTTAATGAGACCATGTTGGCCTGGGACCACTGTGGTCCCTTTGCCTAGCACATGGTTGCTGATGATGGGTGGGGTTTGGGGTCGCCTCAGTAGAGGGGACATGCTCCGCCGCCTCTTAGGAGCTGCACCCGAGTTGGGTTCTGTTGGGTTTCCTCTTTTCTTGTTCTGAGGTCCTGTGACAAACTCGTCTGCTTCGTCAATCATCATTCCCTGTGATCATACAGAGGAAAACATTTCTTACCTGAAAACTGTTCTGTTCGTCGGTTTCCGTGGTTAACGTGTTACAACAAAGCAAAATAGCATACTGATTAAGATATCAAGTGTTTGTTTATTGCACCAATTATAACATGGATTATGTGGATTAAAAAAATCAAGATTGTTCTATTTGCAATAAAGTTTACGTTGTCATGGTAAAATGTGATGTTCTGCCAAAAAATAAAGCCATTGTGCTCATTAACCGATTGTGTACGGCAGAGCAATAGGGCCAGGGTTTTATATTTTATTTGGAAACTTCTGAGAAAAAAAATCAGAATTTTTGAGATTAAAGTAAAAATTTTCGAGGAAAAAAGCCGAAATTTTCGAGAAAATAAAAGTCAGAAATCTGTAGAAGGCGGGCTTCCATACAGAAGTGACACTCACTCGCGGCTGATAGACATGAACGGCTGAGACCAGGGCCATGGAATTCAGAGTTGTGACAACCGGGGTACAGGAAGTCGGTTGGTGATGTGATTCACGTAGATTCAAATACTTCTAGGCATCGGCTTTCTGTTTGCTAGAGACTAAAACAGAACCACTGCATAACAAGCAAAGATTAAGTAGAAACAAATTACATTTACCTTTACCGCACTTTCTGTATTCTACGGCCACTTCCTGGAACTAGCGGAACTATGTCAATGGCGATCTGTGTCAAAGGCTCCATGAGCCGCCATTGCTGTGTAAAAAATGGACCATTAAGGTCAATGGGAGTGGCTGAACTCTTACTTCCATGGCTCTGGCTGAGACACACTCGCACTCTGTTAATTTCGACTTTTTTCTCAAAATTTTTGACTTTTTTTCCGCGAAAATTTAGACTTTTTTTCTCAAAAATTCCGACTTTTTTCTCGAAAATTTTGACTTTTTTCTCGAAAGTTTTTACTTTTTTTCCTCAAAAGTTTTGAGATTCATCTCATCTCATTATCTCTAGCCGCTTTATCCTTCTACAGGGTCGCAGGCAAGCTGGAGCCTATCCCAGCTGACTACGGGCGAAAGGCGGGGTACACCCTGGACAAGTCGCCAGGTCATCACAGGGCTGACACATAGACACAGACAACCATTCACACCTATGGTCAATTTAGAGTCACCAGTTAACCTAACCTGCATGTCTTTGGACTGTGGGGGAAACCGGAGCACCCGGAGGAAACCCACGCGGACACGGGGAGAACATGCAAACTCCACACAGAAAGGCCCTCGCCGGCCCCGGGGCTCGAACCCAGGACCTTCTTGCTGTGAGGCGACAGCGCTAACCACTACACCACCGTGCCGCCCAGTTTTGAGATTGTTTCTCGAAATTTTTAACTTTTTTCTCGAAATTTCTGACTTTAATCTCGAAAATTCTGAGTTTTTTTTCTCAGAAATTAAAAAAAATATATGTATTTCTTAGTGGAACTATCGCTCTTCCGTACTGATTGAGTGTTTGAGTATTGTAGAAAATGTAGCTGATAATTGAGGACAGGGTGTGAAAGGAGGCACCTTCTTATCTTGTTTAAACGGGTTGCCAAATGTGTGCAGGCGTTTGGGCTGATCAGGGTCGATCTCACGAAGAGGGGAAGGCATCATCTTTAGGTATTCCTGATAGTTTCCCATTTGACCCACAGGAATACTATGCAAATAGTCTACAAAAAACACAAGTTTTTGTATCATTAAAATACTGTCACGTTTTCAATTCACAAATTTTAGTCTTAGCTGTTCATTCAGAAAACTGTGAATGAAAGCTCTGTGTGCTGATATTCACCATATCCTTCGTTTCTTTTTGTGCTTAATGAAGAAAAGCACCCGAACTCAATATTAAAATCCTGAATGAATATTTAACCTGAAAACATTGTGCTTCTCT
Source organism: Neoarius graeffei (assembly GCF_027579695.1). NCBI lineage: Eukaryota > Metazoa > Chordata > Actinopteri > Siluriformes > Ariidae > Neoarius > Neoarius graeffei. The sequence goes on from NC_083576.1 coordinate 51,439,913, forward strand.
TTTGAACGCACCTTCATCTTGGCTCCTGATGAGCTTCTGAGTTGTCCTTAAAAGGTTGGAGCGCATGCGTGTGACCTGATCCAGAAGATTCCGCCGTGGAATATCATAAGCATTACGATAGGCCTGGGGCTTGACATCCTGTACAGGAAATACAGAAGGAAATTGTAATACAAATCAATACCTGCTGTATCACCAATGAAACCAAGACATGCAGTGGCCTCCATGATTATTGGCACCCCCTGTAAAGATGAGTGAAAAGGGTTAGAAAAATCCACCTTTTGGTGAAGTAGCTTCATCTCACACTGAAAAATGAGAAAAATCCAAACTTTAATTGAAATAAATTATTTCAGAGAAAAATAAATCCCTCATCAAGACACACATGTGCTACTGTTATTGGCCAATAATCGTGGAAGGTGCTATACATATCAGTTAGACAGTTTTATGAGTAAAACAAACAAACAAACAAAACACTGAAATAATATGTTTAAAATGATGAACTAAATGATGTTTGCATGTAACAATGTCATTCCATACAGTATGTTCATCAGGCCAGCTACACTCTGACCCAAAACATGATCTGTGACATAAATGATTTAGAAGTGAGGCCCTGGATTGGCGCAGCTCGGTTCGACAGACTGTACCTTGTTGAGGAGAGCAATTTGAAATCCAGCAAATTCTTTGAGGTTGATGTCGTTAAGGCGGAGGGGCACCTCGCCTGTGATGCCCTGCAGTAACTGTTTGAAATCACGCCGGTGGGCAAGGGACAGTGTACTTGAGTGATTCTTCACCTTGATGCCAGTCTCCTGAGGGGGCTTTTTACCCACCGACACAATCATCCGATCAGACTCAATCTTTGCCTAAAAAAAAGCAAATGTGGTTGCTTTGCATAAATATGGAATGAAATATGGAAAAGGAACCAAAACGCTGCACTGCAAAAAATGATCTCTTGTTGAGAGAAAATATCTTTAATATGGGTGAATTTATCTCATCTCATCTCATTATCTCTAGCCGCTTTATCCTGTTCTACAGGGTCGCAGGCAAGCTGGAGCCTATCCCAGCTGACTACGGGCAAAAGGCGGGGTACACCCTGGACAAGTCGCCAGGTCATCACAGGGTGAATTTATCTATTATTTCTTATTAGAAGTTTACTAGAACTCAAATATAAGATTATTTAGCTTACTTTGAGATGCTTTTACTAATTTCAAGCCTTAAATTTTCTTATTCTATTGGCAGATAATTTTGCTTCTTTCTAGAATTGAATGCTTAAAATGAGCAAAATTATCTGCCAATAGAATAAGAAAATTTAAGGCTTGAAATTAGTAAAAGCGTCTCAAAGTAAGCTAAATAATCTTATATTTGAGTTCTAGTAAACTTCTAATAAGAAATAATAGATAAATTCACCCATATTAAAGATATTTTCTCTCAACAAGAGATAATTTTTTGCAGTGTGCTCTCTAAAATTGTCTTTGACATTGACGGGTTTTTGGTTAGACCTAGGGTTTACTGTTTTGGGATAAGTTTCTCATTTTTCCCACTGTCTTTATGAACTAAATATGCACTAAGGAATTAAGAGCTTTACTTGACAATACAACGTTCCCTGGACACCAGACCATCACACCTATATGGAGATCTTCCCCAAACTGTTGCCACAATGTTGGGAGTACTCAATTGTGTAAGATGTCTTGTATAGATAGTTTTCACATGACGTCACAGAGTCGGGGATTCCCTGGTGGCGGCCATCTTGGAGGGCTAGCTTACCGTACGGGTCACTGAGCACACATTGTAGCGCGCGAGTTACATTCATTTATATATTATTTACATTTATTTAAAGCTAGCAATGGTGCACACCTGTTGTATTCACGGCTGTCGTAATAGGTCAGATGATGAAGTCAAGCGGAGCTTTTATGGAATTCCCACTGTACGGGAGCACGAAGGCGAGCAAACAAAGAAACTCAGCATACAAAGGAGAAATCTATGGCTTGCGAGAATCAACCGCAAGGATTATCAGCCTTCCAAACACAGCAAAGTCTGCTCCGATCATTTTATAAGTGGTAAGTTGTTTAAATAAACAATCAATTGTGTTTAAGTTTGTTTTTGGAAACCAAAACATCATGTGAACAATCTCTGGAGAATGCCTAACTGGAACCGCTGAGTGTACGTTTACATTGTAATGTACACTTAATATCGCTCATTTGTCACGTTTCTATTTGAAACTTGTCACTTCACTCACGCAAGGGTCATTTTTGAAAAACATTTTAGGTCTATTCTGTAGTCCTGAGCGGTGTGCAGGACTGCGCAAATGTGCGCAGCTTCCCGATTTAAACTGTTTTTTTCTCATCCTTATACTTCCTGTTTCATGGACTGTAATGGATTTGCTTATTTAGTAATTTTAATACAGAATTTACTTTGAAATTATAATCAGACACTCCAACGCCCCCCCTAAAAAAAAAAAAAATCGGATCTGTGCGATTCAGGCGGCATCCGCCAAAATATATATATATGAATATATAAAGTTGTATATATCAGACAGCCTTTAAAGTTTGATGAAGTCAGTTTCAGGCTTTGGAGCAGGCTTTGGCAGTTTCAGGCTTTGGCAGTCCTGCATAGTCACTTGAAAATGCATCTTTGTCCACTTCGTAGGGGTCAATTCCCCCAATCAAGGCCAGTTTGGCTGCATACCGTGAGATGTGTATCTATAGACTTCTGTTTGCTTGATTTTGCCGACATTGATCTTTATTTTAGAAAACTGACTATATAACTTCATAAATTCGTCCGAGATAATGTAGCCAGTAGTGGCGATGGTCCGTTTTGTTTGCCCTCCAAGATGGCGGCTGGGGGGGCGTTCCCCGGAATGCCGTGACGTCAGTGAAAACTATCTATCTATTACAGGGCCCAAACCTGTTCCAGTATGACAATGCTCCTGTGCACAAAGCCAGGTCCATGAAGACACAGAGTAGAAGAACTTGAGTGACCTGGACAGAGCCCTGACCTCAACCCCACTGGACATGTTTGGGATGAAATGTAATGCTGATTGCACTCCAGGTCTTCTCACCTGTCATCAATGCCTGACCTCAGTAATGCTCTTGTGGCTGAATGGGCAAATCCCCACAGCCATGTTGCACAATTTAGTGGAAAGCCTTCCCAGAAACGTTCAAAAAGCACATATGAATATGATGGTCACGTGTCCACAGATTTTTGGCCATATATTTACACAGCTGATAAAGGACTTTTGAGAGATGAAGGGTCTATATATGCACAGTATATATAACAATTCATATTTATTCAATATTTAGTTCATTTTTATAAAAGCTGATGCTCAATTCCAAGTGTGATTTCAAAGGCAAATTTGAAAAAGGTAAGGAGCACTTACCTGCTGGCTGAGTTTTTTTAGGTAGGAAATGACACTGTAACTGAGGCCACAGTCCATGTTGTCAGAGATGAGATTCGGTGCTCCCATCATCCTAAGTGCCTTCTTTAAAGGCTAAAGACAGATATATATATGAGAGAGAGAGAGAGAGAGAGAGAGAGAGATAGGAGTTAAAAAAAAGAGACAGAGACAGACAAAATGAGGTCATTCTCATCAAAGCACAGGATCTCAGCCTCATTATAGATTTTATAACACAGGTTTATTATACAGATTACAGAGACACACACAAAAATGTCTTAATAGTTCCACAACTATTTTTCCATTAGGATATTTGGTATCGTATAAAACCTTTCCGTCATTGTTTAGTTTGACTATTTAAGCATTCGCACATGTTTATTTAAGGATTCACGTATTTTTTATTTAAGTTTTACTGTTTGGCAAGGTTTCCAGATTACATGGAAGTTTACTGCCAAAAATAATATACAATCTACTAAATTCAACATAAACCATTCCCAAACTCAGAAGTAATTATATACAGAGATGACACAATACACCTATTTATTTTCCAATAACAATAACAATATTGAAACCTTAAAAGAGATACGCAGAACCATGGCCTCACTTTTTGTTTATAAATGCCTTGAGACCTCAAGAATGACATAGGAATAGTTTTAAGCGTTAACAATAAATCTAATATAGTAATTTTTACGATTAAAATGATTCATATTAGGTAGCGGTCTAAGTGAATGACCTTGACATCTGTGACGTCACCACAGGAAAGCTATCGGTCTCATCGCCATTTCCGCTATACTAAAACACCTGCAACTCCGATCCTCCATTTTGAGCTAATTTATCACCATGCCACATAGATGTGTTGCTGACGGGTGCAGCAACAGGACAGAAGGTGGATTTATGTTGCATTCATGGCCCAAGAATGTTCAAACTGCAAAGATTTGGACGCGTTTTGCGAGAAATTCACAGGCACATTTTACTGAAGACTCGTATGAAATGTCTGATCTGTTGAGGAGCGTTGGCTGTAAGCCCGTATTGAAAAGGGGTGCAGTACCAACAATTAAAGGAAAAGAAAACTACAAGAAAAGGAAAGCAAGTTCAGTTGCACCAGTTCTCCCGGAGCATGAGCCGAGCAGTAATGGCAGAGTACTCAGTATGGAGAAAATGGAGAATGAGTGGACCACTGGATATTTTTTTTTCCGCTGGATATGCTTGCTTCAGCAGCAATATCTCACCCTTACGTGGAAGAAGCGAATGAACGAAGAACTGAAAGTCAGATTGTTTCAAAACAATCCGGCCACAAGATCGGCCTTCAAGAAGCGAGAACCATAGGCGCCAACTTCATGTCAACATTGGGGGGTCAGAATTATGTTCTTGCACCGTGACGTCATGACATCGGCAGTGTATGTAGTTGAATATCAAAGACTCAGTTTTAAGTCATTTTCATTCATTACTATTCACCATTGCAAGTGGGAAGCGCCCATTTTAACGATAACTTATTATGATGCATTAAAAAAATCTCACGACTTTAAACATTGTATGAAACACAATTTATTCAATAAACAAATTTAGTTTCATGCAATTTTCTTTGAGATGAATTCGGCAGACAACTGTACATGAATGTAGTTTCTGTTAAGAGTTAATGGATATGACAAAGTTAATTTTAATCTTACTTACAAACTTTAACAACACATCTCTTTCATGGCCACGGAAATTAACAAGTAGGCAGTGAGAAAATCATATTCATGAACATGAGAAAATCATATTCACCCTAATAGCCCATCAGCCCTAAAACTTCGCAAAAACATCACTCCTTCTGTCACAAGCGCTGAACTCATTGGTAATTTTTTTCAAATCAATGTGGTCTGTATGTTCCTTGTGTGTGTAAAGAACAGCCAAGTAATTCAGTCTCGGAGCAGTCATGGTGCTCCGCAGGTAGGTCTTAAGTCTGCGCAAAGCACTAAAGGACGTGTAAATTTTGCGTAGTGCAACCTGTCAATCACTCACTGCCAACCATTGGAATATTGCAAGCGGAAAAGGGGGCGGGTCATGTCCGATCATAACATTTTAGGTGACGTTTCTATAGATTACTTATTTTGCATTCAAAGCTAGGCTATTATTTGTTTAGGTGGTTTCAATCGTCAGTTAACATGAGTTCATCTGTACTGTTTACTACTTTTTTCATTACTGGGGTGTTTTTGCCCCCCCAACTTTATCTTTGGGGGGTCAAAAAGGTCCGTGCCCCCCGCAGATGGCGCCAGTGGCGAGAACACAGATGGGTAAGATGCGACTCTCATTTGGATACAAAACAACAACACTCGTCATTTACCTGCATTTAGATTAATACATGTAACTTGTATTGTGTGTTTAAGTTACCGGTATAAGATTATTTAATTTGCTTCAGAATGTAATTGTCTCAGTTCATCTGATTTTTTTAATTAGCCTTTTACGTTTTATCAGTGAAAATGCATGCATGTACATGTATGTTCCATAAGTTATAATGCCTATTCTGTTTTAATGAGAGTCACATGAGACTGTCAGTTCAATTCCATCCAATTCTCTAGATGGCTTTGTTCTCTGGCTTTATTTCGTAAGGTGGGGGCCTCCGTGGCCGACGTGTTGCTATCGGATTCACTTTCCGAGGGTTCGAACTGATACGGTTCTACGTGTATAGCAGTAGCATGTACACACACTCCAATTTCAGGACGATCACAGTCAGATGTATTACTGTCTGAGGAATCCGAAGAATCTTCAATAAATCTGAACAAAGAGGCCACTGCAACCACTCTCGCCTGCTGAGTCTGGCTTTGGCCTATAGCTGTCAAAGGTCTCGGCTTTAAAACCGGTTACCGCTGTGACATCATGCACTCAGGGCTGGCTGGCTCAGCTCGAATGCCAACTTTGCGGTCGATTTTAACTCTCAAATATATATATTTTTTTATTCCCAATTATGCAGCATACAAGAGTCAAGGATGGAGATACTATCCACTCAGAAACATGTTTAAAAATAAAGGTTCTGCGTATCTCCTTTAAGTATCAGCTGATACCGATACACATCTGACACTGTTTTCTTTAAAAACTACTAAGCTTTACATTTTTTAACCAGTTAAACTCTCTCATTTAAAAAGCACATATGTTGTAAATATAATAATTACAATCAAGTCTAAATATAATAAAATATATCTGAACAAGATAAACCTCTCTTTATATTTAAACATTTCCAAATCCAAAAATAAATTACCTTTAATAAATAAATACATACATACATACACTTTTACCCATCTAACACCTAAACATCCCTGGGTGGCATTGCACCTCTTACCAGCAGAAAATAAGGAGGCATGGATTTCAAGTACACCTCAAAGGCTTGTCTCCACTTGAGGTTTGGCTTGAGTTTGTGCACTTTAAACAAGTCATCTGTTAAGTCAAGAAAGTAAGAGGATATTAAATGTCGCCTATAACATTTTTTCATGACAGTACCAGTCAAAAGTTTGGACACACCTACTCATTCATAGGTTTTTCTACATTTTGACTAGCTTCTACATTGTAGAACAATCCTGAAAATATCAAAACTATGAAATAACATATGGGACATGGATGTAATTATGTGATAAACAGAAAAGTGTTTTTTTTTTTAATAAAAGTTTAAATTTAAAGTACTCAGGAATTCTTTGGAAAACCGTGGTCACTTAACAGAGTCCACCGCTGCATACAGAAATGCAACCTGAAACTGTATTATGCAAGGAGGAAGCCATTCATCAATTCTATTCAGAAATGTTGCCAATTTCTCTGGGCCCGAACTCATCTCAGATGAAATGAAATACAGTAGAAACGTGTGCTGTGGTCAGAGGAGTTTACATTTCAGCTTGTTTTTGGGAAAACCGGATGTCAAGTTCTCCGTGCCAAAGGTGAACATGACCATCCAGTTTGTTATCGGAGAAAGGTGCAAAAGCCAGCATCTGTGACGGTATGGGGGTGCATCAGTGCCTACGGTCAATGAAGGTAACATTGACGTGGAGGCGTATATAGGGATTTTAGAGAGACATATGTTACCATCAGCGCAGCGTCTCTTCCCAGGAAGTCCATGCTTATTTCAGCAGGACAATGCCAGGCCTCATTCTGCACGGGCTTCATAGACACAGTGTGTGTGTGCTTGACTGGCCTGCTGCCAGTCCGAATCTGTCTCCTATTGAGAATGTACGGGGAGGCCATGGCCTAATGATTAGAGAAACAGCTTTGGAACCAAAATGTTGCCGGTTCAATTTCTTGGACCAGCAAGAATGGATAAAGTGCCCTTGAGCAAAGCAACTCTTCCCCAGGCTGCTCGGAGTATGTTGTATGTCACTCTGGATATGAGCATCTGCTAAATGCCAGTAATGCCATGTAATGTAATGTATGGCGCATCATGAAGAGAAGAATCAGACAACTGACCATGGACTGTTGAGCAGCTGAAGTCTTGTATCAAGCAAGAATGGACAAAAATTCCAGTTGCAAATCTGCAACAATTAATATCCTCAGATCACATATGATTAAAAAGCATTATTAAAAGGAAAGGTGATGTAACACAATGGTAATGACGCCTCTGTCCCAACTTTTTTGAGTGTGTTGCAGGCATCGAATTCTAACTTCATTTATATTTACAAAATATAATTAAGTTGGTCAGTAAAACTATTGAAAATCTTTTATTTGTATTTTTGTCAGTTAAATAAAGGTTCATGTGAATTAAAAAAAAAAAAAATCACAGATGTTTGTTTTTATTGCATTTTGGACAATATCCCAATTTTTCTGGAAATGGGGTTTGTATGTGTGTCCAAACTTTTAACTGGTACTGTATGTCTTAAGATTAAGACATCATAATGCATAGTGCGTGCATACTAATACAGAATATTCATTTTTAACACATATTAACATGCAACTTCTCTATCACCTTTTTGTGACATGTTATTAATATTAAAGGTATTCGGTATTATTCAGTAACTACGCTGAAACAAATAAGGCACAGTCCTTTCCAAAAGTATTGGAACAACAAAGCCAAATCCTTTGTTTTTGCTATACACTTAAGAGATTGGGTTTTAGAGCAAAAGATGAATATGAGAAGATGCATCAGAATTTCAGTTTTCATTTCCTGATATTTTGAAGCTGAGAAAAGAAGGAACATTGACCAGAGCCATTGCATAACCATTGGGCATAACCAACACAATAATTTGGAATGTCCTGAAAAGGAACCAGACATCAAACAGCCTGGCCAAGGAAAACAAGAACAGTTGATGATAGAAACATTGTGAGAGCTGTGAAGAAAAACTGTAAGAATGCATCAGCAATAAGAATCAGAAGCCCAGATTGGAATTTGAAATACAGATTAGCCACAAAATAAAGGTGAGCCACGAAAGTTCTGGAACCAAGATTATCTCATCTCATCTCATTATCTCTAGCCGCTTTATCCTGTTCTACAGGGTCGCAGGCAAGCTGGAGCCTATCCCAGCTGACTACGGGCGAAAGGCGGGGTACACCCTGGACAAGTCGCCAGGCCATCACAGGGCTGACACATAGACACAGACAACCATTCACACTCACATTCACACCTACGGTCAATTTAGAGTCACCAGTTAACCTAACCTGCATGTCTTTGGACTGTGGGGGAAACCGGAGCACCCGGAGGAAACCCACACGGACACGGGGAGAACATGCAAACTCCACACAGAAAGGCCCTCACCGGCCATGGGGCTCGAACCCGGACCTTCTTGCTGTGAGGCGACAGCGCTAACCACTACACCACCGTGCCGCCACGGAACCAAGATTAATCTCTACCAAAGTGATGGAGGCTAACATGTGGAGAAAGAAAGGATCTGTTCATTATCCAAACACACAAGCTCACTGGTCAAGCATGGTGGAGGTAATGTCATGGCTTGGACGTGTGTAGTTGCTTCTGGAACAGGCTCACTAATATTTATTGATGTAACACGTGATGGTAGCAGCAGAATGAATTCACAAGTCTACACAAACATTGTGTCTGCCAATTTCTAGAGAAAATGTATCCAATCTTATTGTGTGGACTGCTAGTTGGCCTAGTGGCTAGCGTGTCCGCCTCTCGACTGGGAGATCGTGAGTTCTACTCACGGTCTATCATCATAAAAATGGTACCTACTATTGTCTGGCAAGGCACGCTGCAATACAGATGTGAGTGGGGAAGTCAAACTCTTGCAGTTACCAGAGGACCAGCCCCCCACTGTAACCCTAGCTGTATAGGTGAGAGGCCGAAGGCTATCGAAACAGAGATTGGCGCCGCGCCCATTTGACGCCTTAAAGAGTTGGTTAGTACTGGGAAGACCAGATTCTGGTGTGAGAGGGACTTTGACTTGACTTATTGTGAGGAACTTCATCATGCAGCAAGACAATGACCCAAAACACACTGCCAACACAACAAAGGACTTCATCAAGGGGAAAAAGTGGAAGGTTTCAGAAGGGGATAGTCAGTCACCAGACCTTAACTTAATTGAGCAGCATTTCACCTCCTGAAGAGGAGACTGAAGGGAGAAACCCCCTCTAAACAAACAACAACTGAAAGAAGCTCTGATACAAGCCTGAAAAAGCATAACAAAAGAAGAATGCCGCAGTTTGATGATGTCAGTGGATCATCAGCTTGATGTAGTTATTGCAAGCAAACCATGTATGAAGTGGTATTCACTGTCTGTTCCAAAGAACTGGGCGGTCTGCCACCAAAGGCGCCATATTGTAAGTTGTTTAGCACTTCTAGATATAAATATCAGGAAATGAAAGCTGAAATTCCGATCTACTGTCTCATATTCATCTTCCGATCTCAAAACCAAACGTCTTCTGTACATAGCAAAAACAAAATAATTGGCCTTGCCATTACAATACTTTCAGAAGGGACTGTAGTTATGAGAGTGAAAAATGCAAGTCTAGGTCCACTCGACGGATGATGGGATGTTAAAGGAACAGTCCACCGTACTTCCATAATGAAATATGCTCTTATCTGAATTGAGAAGAGCTGCTCCGTACCTCTCCGAGCTTTGCCCGACCTCCCAGTCAGTCAGACGCGCTGTCACTCCTGTTAGCAATGTAGCTAGGCTCAGCATGGCCAATGGTATTTTTTGGGGCTGTAGTTAGATGCGACCAAACTCTTCCACGTTTTTCCTGTTTACATAGGTTCATATGACCAGTGATATGAAACAAGTTCAGTTACACAAATTGAAACGTGGCGATTTTCTATGCTATGGAAAGTCCGCACTATAATGACAGGCGTACTAACACCTTCTGCGCGCTTCGGCAGCGCATTGATATCTGAGCTCCGTATCAATGCGCTGCCGAAGCGCGCAGAAGGTGTTAGTACGCCTGTCATTATAGTGCGGACTTTCCATAGCATAGAAAATCGCTACGTTTCAATTTGTGTAACTGAACTTGTTTCATATCACTGGTCATATAAACCTATGTAAACAGGAAAAACGCGGAAGAGTTTGGTCGCATCTAACTACAGCCCCAAAAAATACCGTTGGCCATACTGAGCCTAGCTACATTGCTAAGAGGAGTGACAGCGCGTCTGACTGCGTCTGACTGACTGGGAGGTCGCGCAAAGCTAGGAGAGGTACGGAGCAGCTCGTCTCAATTCAGATAAGAGCATATTTCATAATGGAAGTATGGTGGACTGTTCCTTTAAGGAATTAAGGAAAATTCCTTCTAGCTTTGGGAACTGAAACACACACTTACCGAGGAGAGGCAATAGTACGGGGTAGTTGTAAGGCATGACAAAAAGATTCACGCAAGTGAGAGTGGTGCTAGCTTTCAGGTAGCCGAAGGGCTGCACTACATCGCTGTGCTTACCACTGCAGCTCACAAACACCTGGGTGGAAGGGGAAAAGTGTTAGCAGAGCTCGGCCTCTCCTGAGCACAGCTCCCTCAGCTCTCACACAATCCTTTGAGACACAGTGACTTCATCAATGCCTCATCATGTGGAGTACTCCACAGAGGCAAGCTAAAAATAGCGTCAAAAGTACTACCTCGGGTATATCTCTGCCTCTTGATTTTTTCCATGAAAGATTTTTTTATTTTTATTTATTTATTTTAGAAGAATGGGTCCCTTGACAACATACCACATGGCTACAAATTCTAAACCATACTTACTTTACTTTAGCTGTTAAGTATTACTTTAAGAAATCCTTATTATGGGCCAATTAATAGCATTCCAGTGCCTCAAATGAATTTCTACTGTTGCCCATTTCCATACACACTGCACATCAGAATACACTCAGCTGGCTGCACTTATTCACTCAGCTGCTAGTACAAAAATATGTTTACTGTCTAATCTATTAATAATGGCGTCCACAACATTATAGAAAAGTGTAACGTAACATAATTTACGATGATATTGATATTGTCACAGCACCCGGCCTTAAAATCAGCTAACGTTAATGCACTTAATGCTCAACTGTAGTACAGTGGTGCTTGAAAGTTTGTGAACCCTTTAGAATTTTCTATATTCCTGCATAAATATGACCTAAAACATCTTCAGATTTTCACACAAGTTCTAAAAGTAGATAAAGAGAACCCAGTGAAACAAATGAGACAAAAATATTATACTTGGTCATTTATTTATTGAGGAAAATGATCCAATATTACATATCTGTGAGTGGCAAAAGTATATGAACCTCTAGGATTAGCAGTTAATGTGAAGGTGAAATTAGAGTCAGGTGTTTTCAATCAATGGGATGACAATCAGGTGTGAGTGGGCGCCCTGTTTTATTTAAAGAACAGGGATCTATCAAAGTCTGATCTTCACAACACATGCTTGTGGAAGTGTATCATGGCACGAGCAAAGGAGATTTCTGAGGACCTCAGAAAAAGCGTTGTTGATGCTCATCAGGCTGGAAAAGATTATAAAACCATCTCTAAAGAGTTTGGACTCCACCAATCCACAATCAGACAGATTGTGTACAAATGGAGGAAATTCAAGACCATTGTTACCCTCCCTGGGAATGGTCGACCAACAAAGATCACTCCAAGAGCAAGGCATATAATAGTCGGCGAGGTCACAAAGGACCCCAGGGTAACTTCGAAGCAACTGAAGGCCTCTCTCACATTGGCTAATGTTAATGTTCATGAGTCCACCATCAGGAGAACACTGAACAACAAATGGTGTGCATGGCAGGGTTGCAAGGAGAAAGCCACTGCTCTCCAAAAAGAACATTGCTGCTCGTCTACAGTTTGCTAAAGATCATGTGGACAAGCCAGAAGGCTATTGGAAAAATTTTTTGTGGACGGATGAGACCAAAATAGAACTTTTTGGTTTAAATGAGAAGCGTTATGTTTGGAGAAAGGAAAACACTGCATTCCAGCATAAGAACCTTATCCCATCTGTGAAACATGGTGGTGGTAGTATCATGGTTTGGGCCTGTTTTGCTGCATTTGGGCCAGGACGGCTTGCCATCATCGATGGAACAATGAATTCTGAATTATACCAGCGAATTCTAAAGGAAAATGTCAGGACATCTGTCCATGGACTGAATCTCAAGAGAAGGTGGGTCATGCAGCAAGACAACGACCCTAAGCACACAAGTCGTTCTACCAAAGAATGGTTAAAGAAGAATAAAGTTAATGTTCTGGAATGGCCAAGTCAAAGTCCTGACCTTAATCCAATGGAAATGTTGTGGAAGGACCTGAAGCGAGCAGTTCATGTGAGGAAACCCACCAACATCCCAGAATTGAAGCTGTTCTGTACAGAGGAATGGGCTAAAATTCCTCCAAGCCGGTTTGCAGGACTGATCAACAGTTACCGGAAACGTTTAGTTGCAGTTATTGCTGCACAAGGGGGTCACACCAGATACCGACAGCAAAGGTTCACATACTTTTGCCACTCACAGATATGTAATATTGGATCATTTTCCTCAATAAATAAATGACCAAGTATAATATTTTTGTCTCATTTGTTTAACTGGGGGGCGGCACGGTGGTGTAGTGGTTAGCGCTGTCGCCTCACAGCAAGAAGGTCCTGGGTTCGAACCCCGGGTCCGGCGAGGGCCTTTCTGTGTGGAGTTTGCATGTTGTCTGCGTGGGTTTCCTCCGGGTGCTCCGGTTTCCCCCACAGTCCAAAGACATGCAGGTTAGGTTAACTGGTGACTCTAAATTGACCGTAGGTGTGAATGTGAGTGTGAATGGTTGTCTGTGTCTATGTGTCAGCCCTGTGATGACCTGGCGACTTGTCCAGGGTGTACCCCGCCTTTCGCCCGTAGTCGGCTGGGATGGGCTCCAGCTTGCCTGCGACCCTGTAGAAGGATAAAGCGGCTAGAGATAATGAGATGAGATGTTTAACTGGGTTCTCTTTATCTACTTTTAGGACTTGTGTGAAAATCTGATGATGTTTTAGGTCATATTTATGCAGAAATATAGAAAATTCTAAAGGGTTCACAAACTTTCAAGCACCACTGTACGTAGTTGTATCAGAAGCCAGTGAACATGCTGAGGTATAAGAAAGATTGGCATCCAATACACCACAATTACACATTTTATTTATGTATAATTTACTTTAAAATGGTGATTTCATGTTCGTCAATGACTTTCTCTATTGGGGATTATTTTTAAAACGTTGTTTATGTTCAACTCACTTTGATTTATGAGTAACTTTACTGGGTCAACAGGACATGCATTGATATCATTTAATAAAAACTAACATCAGAAAGGTAAGTCTCACCTGCCAGCACATGTGAGGGGACTTCCTTTCCAGAATGTATTGGGTGAGAGGTGATGGCTCCAGCTCGTACTTATCGAAGGGCAGCTTGTCAATCACCATAGGCTCACAGTCGGCGCAAGAGAAACGCACAACTGGATGAGCAGATCGAGGAGGCTAAGAGAGTGAGTAAAACACACAGTGTTAAAGTACATGTGCGGTGTTGGAGAACAGCTGATTTTTGACATCACAGCACTAGATGGCATCAACCCAGGTGTCGCAAGCACATAACCCACAAAGCTGCTCAATCAGGGAATGGCAATGCTGCATTGAACTAAGTTGCACTACTTTACAAGTACTGCTAAAAAAAAAAAAAAAAACAGTACTGCTACAAAGACATTTTAACGATAAAAATTCAGTCAACTAGAAAACAGCAGATTTTTTAAAGCTGATTTAATCAAATACAAATGTCCAGTTTGGTTATCCACAGGCGGTAGTGCACACAACACTAATAAGGGAAGAAAGAGCAGAGAGGTGGAAATGACCTCATGTCCAGAGTCGGGCAGTAAAGGACTACTGCAGCTGAGTGAAAAGGCGAGGTAGAGTATTGCTGCTGCCTCAATCAGATGGCAGTCACACTCTCAGTGCCCACACAGCAAGGAAAAGCAGGATACCAAACATAGCTCAATAAGAGGCAGGTTTCACCTTCAGGCTCCTATTATGGCTCGTAAAACTACTCTACTGCTCGCTTAGTCAGTGTTCCATAACATTAAGCCCATTTCTACTGACCTGGGTTCAGCATTCTGAGTCTGTCTTTGGGAACATTATGCCCAATACTACTGATTTAGCTTCAGGTCATTTTTAGCATTCTATATTCTCACATGTATACTACAAATCTAGGATGGGCTCGATAACATGTGCCAAGCTTCTGGGTTTACAGAGACTAAGGCTTGTTTTGTTTGACCATTCAACTCCATTTCTGTATTTTGAAAACTGATCCACTGATGCTTTCAACTACAAGGAGCAAATATTTAGTTTCACTCAAAACAACATGATGCCTTCAAATTAGAACGAGCACATGGTTAACGTCTTTCTCTATCTGACAACAAACATCTTGCTGATTACAGAGAGAAGCTGCTTTCTCCAAGCCAAGAAAAACGTGTCCAGGAAATACACAGTTCTTGTATGCTAACTGGATTAGTGGTTAATTGATTGCTGCTGTCATGGTGTTTGGCTGGCAAAAAAAAAAAAAAAATAGCAAAGCTGGCAGAACATCTGCATATTCTGCTAAAGTCCAAAACAAAAGTGTCAGCTGGAGTGAATAGTGTGTGGACAGTTAAAGTGCCATTCCACCATTGTATGTATTCTTTTGGCATAAAATACAATATATTTTATGACAACATGACTAGACAGAGAAATCTTTTAGCTTCAAAATGATATATCAAACATAATTTTTTGACAACGACAAGTATATTAATTTTGCGATCAAAGTCACCTACCCTTTTAATTTCCGCGCGGTAGTGAAACGTGATGTCATTGGCAGGTTCCCCTTCTTGTGTACCACGTGTCGGTCTATTTTTAGACCAGGAAACCCCTAAAGTGAGAGAGTCATTTCTCCTCGTATATGGGGGCCAAAAAAATTGCGAAAAATTTTGAGTTAATCTTTCAGTTAGCTAGATTTATTGGTATTAGCTAGATTTATTGGTATTATTTTTATCGCGTTCTATCCGCCATTGCTGATAATATGTGCCACGTCACGTGGTACACAAGAAGGGGAACCTGCCGATGACATCACGCGCGGAAATTGAAAGGGTAGGTGACTTTGGTCGCAAAATTAATATACTTGTCGTTGTCAAAAAATTATGTTTGATATATCATTTTGAAGCTAAAAGATTTCTCTATCTAGTGATACCATTTATATATGTTGTCAAAATATATTGTATTTTATGCCAAAGAATACATCCAATGGTGGAATGGCACTTTAAGATGAGTTGTATGAAGTTATGGTTGGATTGTATATTATAACTCACCAGGGTGGGAGAGTTCTGGTCGGGCCAGAAGGACTCTGGAATCGGCCAGTGGCCCACAGGGACACCAGTTTTGGGGTTCGGCCGAACATATATCAGCTTGTGGCAGCTGTGCCAAGGTTGGGAGCTGAAGGACGACAGAGGTCGTGCTGGATCCACCAGACCATCTGCACGGCAAAAAACAAACAACTGAAGTGAAAGTGATCACGTCAAGCAGACGCTATGAGGTTTTTATATACATTCTTCAACATTACATCAAATGTTCTTATAATGCTACAAGGAGATGTTTAAACAGAGATTTTAATTCCATCACTGGATTTCAGACTTAATTCCTCTTTCTCTCCTGTGTATCAAACATATAGCTTGGAAAAAAAGCTATGCTGGAAAAAAAAATAAAAATCCCATAATCCACACTCACTTTATCACACTGTAAGACCAGTGTGCTGTGCCAATCCCCAGATTCATACCTTCACCTACAGGAGGTGGATCTGGGCCCGTCTTCTCAAAATTAATAACAACTCCACTCAGAACCTTCTGCACCAGAGACTCCAGACACTGGTTCAACATCCTCTGTGTCCTAACACAGTATGACCGACCTTGAAAACACCAACAAAAAATGTATAATTTATATTCGGCCAACTATAAAAATCCTGGCAGTGTAATATCTACTAAGCGCTGAGCACCAGAAAAAAAAAACTCTGAAAAGAAACAAAATAAACACAATTATACTCTGTTTTCAGAGCTGTACTCACTAAGTCCCACATTAACTCCTCCCAAACAGGCTTCGAGCTTAATGGTGTTCTTTGACCTTGGCCTACATGCACTTGTATGAAGATGTGTTTTTCAATGTAAATTGCTCTGGATGGATAGTGTTTGTTAAATGCTGTAGATATAAATGTGCTGATTAGAATAAAAGGAACTGTCTTTTCACTCAGTTAGGACAAGTACAAATTACCTTCTGTACTATCAGAATAGTCATATCTAATTATTATAATGACAGACAGCAGTCAGGCTTTAATGATCCCAGATAAGAGCTTAGTCTCTGTTAAGATTTCTCTTACAGTTCCTCATCTGAATTGCAATCCAATATAGCTCTCTATTTACGTGAATATAGTGGACAGAGTATGAATATTATACACATGATATTACTTTTACAGCCTAGAGTGGATATAAGTAGTATACGGCAGATTCTACCGTAACTGGATCCATTAACCACTTGCCCACAAAATAAGAAATTTTCCTTGTCCTTTTTTCAGTGAGGTAATATTTTCAAGATTGAAAATATGGTAATTGGTCTTCTAAAACAGCACATGTAATTTAAAAATACACTGAGTATATCAATAAAAGATTTTTAAAGAATAAAGTTCTATTTCTTTGACATATCTAACAGACATAACTCCCATTTTAAAAATCACTTTCATTATCCCTGTTGCTATCGTCAGTGAATTTCTGTCAGATGACCTGACGATAGACTCAGCCATTATGGATCTTTGGTAGTTATCGTGTGGAAGCAGGCTTTATCATTTTTGGGTGTCAACAGATAGAGTTGAAATAGATTAACAGTGAAAAAACTATTTCGTTCACGAGAGAAGCCCACAGTTATTTTTAAAAAATGCTATCGTCAGTCTGTCAGTCAAATGCACCTGACGATAGCAAAATTCAAGCCCTCACCACGCACATGTTGACTGATGCAAAGAGGAAATTCTACTGCGCATGATTTTTGTGACAGCAGACATTTACTTCCGGGCAAGACTTAGAGTTCTGACAGCTAGATTTCATCAAATAAATCAAGGTAAGATTTTCAGTCAGCTATCCTGACGATAGAAATTTTTGACGATAGAAACATTGAAAATATATTTGTGCATTCATATTTAAATTTTTCTGGAGGAAAACTATCGTAAGTTGAGATAAATCAGAGCCACTTGCGACCCTTTCAGCCGACAGGCCATTTCAATGTGTTATTTCCCCGTGAAAGTGATACAGTCGTGTCTATCGTCACTGTTCTGACAATTATTGTTGATATTTCAATTTTGAAAATAAATTTTATCTTTTTTATTTCAATATTTTATTTTATTATTTGGTTCTAGTGATGAGGTATTTAATATTATTACTAAATTTGTCAGATTAATAATGTAAGAAACAGTTTTGTTGCTATTGTCATCTCGAGTGTCTGTCAGAATATGATGGTAGACGTTAGTTTGTCTGTCAGATTTTGATGATAGAAACCGATGCGTTTCTATTGTCATTTAGCATGTCTGTCATGTCAGGCTTTTATTAATTAGTTACCAGGACTACTGTCCTAAAATTTACTGTGAATGTCTAAGACCCCAAATGCTACTAGAAAAACTTAATAGAATGATCACAATAATCAATTCAGCAATTTAAGGAGATGGGACTTAACTGGCCTCTGTTATGGTAGAATCTGCCATACACGGATACAGTGGATAAATACAGTACCAGTCAAAAGTTTGGACACACTTACTCATTACTATGAATGTGTCCAAACTTTTAACTGGTACTTTATATATGGGCAGTGGTGGCTCAAAGGTTAAGACTCTGAGTTACTGGCCAGAAGGTCATGGATTCAAGCCCCATGACCACCAAGCAGCTTGAGCAAGGCCTTTAACCCTCTCTACTCCAGGGGCACCGTATCAGGGCTGACGCAGTGCTCTGACCCCAGCGTCCAAACAAGCTGGGATATATATACAATGAAAGAAATGATCTGTGCTGTAATGTACATGTGACAAATAAAGGATTCTTTTTCTATATAAAAAGTCTACACACCCCTGTGAAACTTGAAAGTTTTTTAGGGGTGTAAAAAAAATGTAATCAGGATAAATCATATCAGATCTTTTTCCACCTTAAATGTAATACTGCAACCAACAAAATTCAAGTGAAAAACAAATATAAACATTTTAGGGGGGAAAAAAGAAAAACCTTAAATTAACTTGGGTGCATAAGTGTGCACACCCTTTAACTAACACTTAGTGAAGCACTTTTTGCTTGTTATACAGCAATCAGCCTTTGTGACTGAGAGTCTATCAATGTAACACATCTTGACTTGGCAATTTTATTCCACTCGTCCTTGCAAAAATGATCTATATTTATCAAAATATGAGAGGATCTCTTGTGCATAGTCCTCTTCAAGTCATTCCACAGGTTTTTCAATCGGATTTAGATCTGGACTCTGACCGGGCCATTCTAAAAAAAAATTTCTTCTAAAGCCATTCCTTTATTGCTTTGGATTTCTGCTTTGGATTATTATCATGCTGGAAGGTGAAATTCTTCATCTTCAGCTGTCTAACAGAGGCCTGCAGGTTTGGTGCCAAAACAAATTGGTATTTGGACCTATCCATGATTCCCTCGATCTTGGCTAGAACCCCAGTCCCAGGTGAAAAGAAGCAGTCCCATAGCATAGCATGATGCTGTCACCACCATGAACATGATGTTCTTTGGGTGATAAGGTATCTTGTTTTTTTTTTTAAGATTTTTTTTTGGGCTTTTTTCACCTTTATTATTGGATAGGACAGTGTAGAGACAGGAAACGAGCGGGAGAGAGAGACGGGGAAGGACCAGGAAACGACCCCGGGCCGGAACCGAACCCGGGTCCCCGGATTCATGCCACGACGCCCCATCCACCCAAGCCACGACGCCCCCAGGTATCTTGTTTTTGAAGCAAACATATCTTTTAGAATTATACTAAAAAAATTTCTGCACTGGTCTCATCAGACCAGAACACATTTTGTCACATGGTTTGAGATGGTTATCCATGCTTGGATTCTTTTTTTCCTCGAGAAAGAGCTTCCATCTAGCCACCCTACCCCAGACATGAAGGATATGAAAGATTGTTATCACATGCAGGGAGTGAGTGAGCGAGCAGCGTTTGCCAGATATTCCTGTAGCTCCTTTAATGTTGCTGTAGGCCTCTTGGCAGCCTCCCTGATAAGTCGTCTTCTTGTCCTTTCATCAGTTTTGGAGGAATATCCAGCCAAGTTATTGCAAGTTTAACTGCAACTAAGTTATTGTAAGTTTTTTTCTTTCTTGTTGTTGTTGGTTGCTATATCACATTAAAAGGTGGAAAAAGACCCAGCATGATTTATCTTGGTTTCATTTTTTGCATCACCCCCCCCATGGCGCCTGTTAGGCAGCAAGAGATCAGTCAGTTCTCGAAGTTGATGTGTTGGAAGCAGGAAAAATGGGCAAGCGCAAGGATCTGAGTGACTTTTACAAGGGCCAAATTGTGATGGCTAGATGACTGGGTCTGAGCATCTCCAAAATGGCACATCTTGTGGGGTTTTCCCGGTATGCAGTGGTTAGTGCCTACCAAAAGTGATCCAAAGAAGGACAACCAGTGAACCGGCGAGAGGGTCATGGGTGTTGAAGGCTCATTGATTCACATGGGGCACGAAGTCTAGCCCATATTTTCCAATCCCACAGAAGAGCTACTGTAGCACAAACTGCTGAAAAAGTTAATGCCAACACCTTTCTGTTTTAGTCAGCATTAGCTTTTACAGCAGTTTGTGCTACAGTAGCTCCTCTGTGGGATGCCATGTCAACTGGTCTGTAAACTTGCCATGACATGCCATGTCACCTGGTCTGTAAACATCAGGAGCATATCGCACCTAGAAATCATTATAGTCTGATCATTTTTCTTTTCAAAACCATGACAAAATGTGAATAAAAGCGATTTATATGTGCAAGAAAGAATTAAACAGGTTTTAGGATTTTAAATGTTTTAAGGTTTTAATTGTATCAAATCCATCTGTAACCTTCGCCATGTGTAACATTGTCTGTTAAACAGCAAAACCATTTGACTGTGTATAGTTAAGAGGAAATGAAATAGGCTAATCAAGTGTCAAATGGAGATAACATTCTTACTGCCAGGGATAAGTGTGTTTCTGTAGGAAATTGTGAACACTCGTGACATAGGTAAAGTGCATTTCTAAGTAGCGTGTGAAGGCATTGCATGGGACATTGCAGGGAACATACTGTAACTATCCTCTGCTACTTTCAAATCAAGTGAAGGAGAGAAAAGTGCCTTCAAGTGGCTTTGAACAAGTTGTGCTAGTACCTCCAGTAACCTCACACATCTGGGTGATGGCTGATTCATCACTGGGCACACTGCCAAGCTGCTCGGTGTCAGGGACAGCTGCACCAGGCATGCGCAACACCAGGGCAAAGAGACGCTGGTCCCAGCGGAACGGCTCCTTGGTTAGCTCACTCCCGGGTAATGGGGAGTTCAGAGGCAGGTGAAGCTGAGGATGAATAGGAACAAGGGCACATCAGAGTTGATGAGATACAGTATGCTATAAAGAGTGTGTGTGTGTGTGTGTGTGTGTGTGTTATATGGACACGAGTGTTTTCCTGGAAAATACGCCACTCATATTTTTCATATAAGCTACATCTGGGACATGGAGAACGACAACCGTGATACAATTCTCTACATGCCATTTAGAGGAAAACGATGAATTGTTTTGATAAATTTGGGTAATTTTTTGTTTGTGAATGCATCTGTGTAATAAAAAGAAAATGACACGTTGGCTTGAAGATATGAAGTTTATCTTCTCGTGTTGAAAAACTCGCATTTTTCATACGAAATACATTGCGGATCTGAGTGACTCTTCGACTCGTTCAATATCATGCTAGCTGAATGGAATGTATCCGATATACCACGAAAAAGTCAGCCAATATTATTATTATACATACACATTCAGTGGAACAAACCTGGCGGCCATGTTTGTTTACAAATTGTTACAGTTGCTCTTTAGCATGGAAGTTTTACATGTAATACGTATCTTATGGGGGGCGGCACGGTGGTGTAGTGGTTAGCGCTGTCGCCTCACAGCAAGAAGGTCCTGGGTTCGAGCCCTGTGGCCGGCGAGGGCCTTTCTGTGCGGAGTTTGCATGTTCTCCCCGTGTCCGCGTGGGTTTCCTCCGGGTGCTCCGGTTTCCCCCACAGTCCAAAGACATGCAGGTTAGGTTAACTGGTGACTCTAAATTGAGCGTAGGTGTGAATGTGAGTGTGAATGGTTGTCTGTGTCTATGTGTCAGCCCTGTGATGACCTGGCGACTTGTCCAGGGTGTACCCCGCCTTTCGCCCGTAGTCAGCTGGGATCGGCTTGCCTGCGACCCTGTAGAACAGGATAAAGCGGCTAGAGATAATGAGATGAGATGAGACGTATCTTATGGCATTTTCAATCCACTGTGACAGTTTACTGCAGGCGCCGCTGGCGAACAAAGACATGCCTCTGTGCATGCGCAGCAGAAAACTTTCTCACTGGATATTCGCATCAGCGCCGACGTGTTGTCATGTTGTCTTGACAACCATGCAATATCGTAAACCATATTGAACGCTCATTCTCCACTGGGTGGAATGGCGTAATACACATAGGATAAGCAGTATGCTAACAATATTGCATGCTGTTGAACCAAATGAATGAAACCCGCTAGAAGGGAACAGAATACGTTTTTATTCCATGGAAAAAGCATCCTGTACGTATAATACGCATATTTCACTCCGATGACATCACTCCCAGTGTTTTCCCACTGACTAGACACGCGTTGTCAAAATGGCGAACCAGTTCAAAAAAATAACTTTGATTAACTTGCATTTTTTTGTGGATGTGTCTATATAATATAAAGAACATTACACGTTTGCGCAAAGATATGAGGTTTATCTTCTTGTGTTGAAAAATATTTCACTCGTTTGCTTTGCTCACTCATGATTCACCACTTGAAGATAAACTTCATATCTTCGCGCAAACGTGTAATATCTTACATATGTACAGCACAATCTCCACAACTACATTTCCTATAATCCCCTCAGTTCCTGCCCCGGATGATATCCGCTTCATCTCATCTTTCACTGCACCACATAAATTGTGACGCAGGCTCGTCCATAAAAATGGGGACTGGAGTAAGGCTCGCTCTTTTTGGCTCTTTCGGACTGGCGTGATTAGAGGCAACTCGCTACTCTCTCTGCCTCTCTCGGACAGGTGCATGCAGACACGCCTCGTACTCTCTTTGCCTCGCGCCCTCTGACTGGTGCGCTGACCGGCTTCTCTCTGCCTCTGGCTTCTCCTCTCAGTCCAGCGCATGCAGATGCGCCTCGCGCTCTCTGGCCTCGTGCTCTCTGCCATCGGTTACCTTCTCGGACCGGTGCACCCAGACGCGCCTCTCTCTCTCTGACCGACGCGCTGTCGGTATTAAAAAGAGGCCCGTGAACTTTCGACTAAGGACCTTCTAGATCATGAGATCCCGCCTGGGAAGAACTTTTGCAACATATTAAACCACATTGAAACTGCTCTGCTCTTTTCAGAAAAGTACACCCAGACGGAGGATCACTGCCAAACTCCTTCATGCTGCCATGCAAGAGTGGTCCCAAGTAAGGCTGGCATTTTGGACAACGTTAGTCTTAGTTTGATTAATTTATGTGAAAAGTGCTACTTAAACCTAAGGTTGTTTCAAGTGAGCACACAATAATCACATAGTTCTGGTTTGATCATGTTATTGTATTTCTCAGTTTTCCTCTGGTAGATAGATTTTGCATGCTTTATCGCTTTTATCGTTCTCTCTCTAACACTATTATACACATCAGAACATTCAGACTTCAGTAAACTAAGGGCTAGTTAGCTCAGTTGATTAGATCGTGGTGCTTATAATGCTGAGATCATGGGTTCGACCTATGCAGGAGCCAAAAATTATTTATGCGCCTTTGTTAGAATCCTTTGTCTAATCAGTCATACAGAGCGCCTACAGCCCCTCCCCCACTTTTTGCGCGCGCAAACAACTCTTTGTTAAACCTGCACACACACACACTATATATATATATATATATATATATATATATATATATATATATATATATATATATATACACATACACCTAATCTTATTACGTCATATCACCATTTTTGTGCCTTGATTTGTCAAACTGTTGCTAGTATTAGTGAATGTACCTGATCAGTATTATTCTCATTTGATGTTGTCATTTTCATAAATTCGATATTTACAAGAAACTGTCTTGTCTGTTTTGCTGCAGTATTACTTGAAGCCATCCTCTGCCATCAAAGAATTCACATTGCCTTCAATGATCTAATGCGGTGGTTCTCAACCGGTGGGGCCCGCCACCCTGGGGGGGCGTGGACACTCTCCCAGGGGGGGGCGCAAGTAGGCTAGGATGAGGGGAAAAAAAATCAGGAAAAAAAAAAATTTAAAAAAATCATGAAAATTCCCATGTCGAAAATGCAAGTGGTTGGACTACTGTAACACAGAAACAAATCAACCACACAGTTTCATTTCAAATTTACCAATACAGGGGGTAGTATTTTGAGCCTGTGACGCGATGTCACGTAACTGCTAGGCTAGCCTACTATATAAGCGTCTGCACACGCGTTGAGCTTCATTCACTCTAGTCTAGTCTCTTGCCAAGTTCGCTTGTGCCAGCTCTCGCTAGTCTATCTGTTATCAGTGTTGATATCGATCTACTTTAGGCCTTTACTTCAAACCCAAACAAACAGTCTTTTTAAAGACTAATACCACAAAAAGTCTTTTTAAAGACTATCCCAATCTCAGCCCTAGCTATTTTTTAACTGCTAAGCGTGCACTTAGCTAATAGGGTAAGCCTCTGCCTTTTTCACCGTGTTGCAACACATACAGTACGACACACGCGACTAAGACAATCACACACTCACTCAGGACTACAATCTTAAGTCTTCAAATAAAATTGGTATTGCCTGCAAAATTATTAAACACTTGCATTAAAGAACGTGCATAAGTCCTGTCTGATTAGTCCCCGATACTTGTCTCTTAACATAGCCACACATCCAAATTATAATTAACAAAAATGGAGAGATTTCTAGTGAGGACTAACAAGGCAACCGATGCACCACCAGCTGCAAAAAAGCTTCGAAGGTACGATGAAGCATACCTGCAGTTTGGATTTACAGTCACGGCTGATCTGAGACCTCAGTGTGTCGTGTGTGCCGAGGTGCTAGCAAACGACACCATGAATCCCTGCAAACTTAAAAGGCACCTCGAAACAAAACATGCTGCTATTAAAGATAAACCAGCAGAATATTTTAAAAGAAAGCTTGATGGCCTCCATCAGCAACAGGCAGCCATTTCAGTGCACCGCACTGTGTCTAAACAGTGTTTGGAGGCATCGTATGTAGTGGCCAAAAGAATAGCTAAACTGGGTAAACCGCATACAATTGCTGAGACTCTCGTTTTGCCGGCCGCACAAGACGTGCAGAATAATTATAGGAGATAGTGCAGCAGCCAAACTCAGTGCAGTACCACTGTCCAATGACAGTCGCTAGGAGGATTTCAGACATGTCTAATGACATCAGAGAGCAACTCATAGAGTTCATAAAACAGAGTTCTTACTACGCGCTGCAGCTGGACGAATCCACTGATATTGCTAGGCAGGCACAGCTCCTCGCCTATGTCAGGTATCTGCGTGACAAGGCGATTGAGGAGGATGTACTGTTTTGCCGACCTCTTCAGTCACACACTACAGGAGAAGCCATCTTCAACGTCCTTGATATTTTTATCCGTGAAAATGATTTGGCTTGGGACTGATGTGTTGGCCTATGCACGGATGGTGCACGGGCAATGACGGGCCGCGAGCGTGGCCTAGTTGCTCGTGTTCAGCAAGTAGCTCCACTTGTGAAATGGACACACTGTATGGTCCATCGCGAAGCATTAGCTGCTAAAAAAATGCCGGTTCTCTTTGACTCCATGCTGAACCAATCCGTGAAAATGACAAATCTAATCAAATCACGGCCGCTAAACTCTCGCTTGTTTGGGGTCCTCTGCCAGGAGATGGGGTCAGGGCACGAACAGCTGCTTCTGCACACTGAAGTTTGCTGGCTCTCCAGGGGGCGGGTGTTGCAGCGGTTGTATGAGCTGCGAGAGGAGGTGAAGTGTTTTTTGACAGAAATCAAATCAGATCTGGCGAAGCATCTGCATGACACTATGTGGCTTGCGTCTCTGTCCTATTTGGTCAATATATTTGACCGTTTGGATGGCCTCAACCTGTCTCTGCAAGGCCGCGAAACTCATATTTTGCTCCTCGCAGACAGAGTGGACGCCTTCACACAAAAAATTGACCTCTGGCATGGCCGCATCAGTCGAGGGAACTGCGACATGTTCCCCAGCCTTGCAGACTTTATCACTGATGCAGGCACGTCACACGATTTCTCGTCTCTATTTCAATCAGCGTCTGAGCACCTGTCTGCAATGAGAAAAGAATTTGCGACGTACTTTAAAGAGGATTATCGCTCTTTTGCGTGAGTTCGAGATCCATTTGTGTGCACAGCAAACGAGCTGTCAATTGATATGCAGGAACAGCTTATTGAGCTGAAGAGTGACAGTAGGCTGAAGGAACTTTTTACCTCCTGCCCTCTTTCGTCATTCTGGGCAGCACTGATGCAGGAATACCCTCAACTCTGTGACGTCGCCTTGAAGATTCTCCTCCCTTTCGCGTCCACATATTTGTGTGAGGCAGGATTCTCAAAAATGACTGCACTCAAAACGAAATGCCGCAATCGTGCACAAATCGAGGATGATTTGAGGCTATGTTTATCAGACATTGCACCAAGAATTGAGGATCTTTGCAAGGCAAAGCAGGCTCAGGTCTCACATTAACATCGCCTACCTGCAAGCTTCTGTAAAACATGCAGATGATATGCCTATTATTAGGCCTAGTAATAATAACAATAATAAAGCATAAATTCATATCAGAGGTCTAGTGCCAATTCCCAGTTATAGCAATAGCCTAGTAATGATAATAGGCCTACCACTACTCATAATAATAATAGTACATACCGCTACTGATAATAATAATAATAATAATAATAATAATAATAATAATAATAATAAGTGTGGGCCTAAAAATAATAGTCTATCTATCTATCTATCTATCTATCTATCTATGCAAGGTGGTGTAGTGGGGGTGGGGCTGGTAAGGGGGGGGAGGAGTGGTGCCGGGAGGAGGGGGGCCCCAACTGCAATGAACCAGCTTGGGGGGGGGCAGCTTGAAAAAGGTTGAGAACCCCTGATCTAATGTATCACTGGAGTAATTCATTCATTAATTTAACAATTAATAGGAATATTGATCAATAAAATTAATTAACTGATATTTTATGAGATTGATTTAATAACGTAATTGCACCAGTCCTCGAAAAAAATCTCCCAGCCTTACTTGCCCAATGGGCAAGCAACACCCAAAACATACTTGCCCGAAAAACAATTCCACTTGCCCAGAGCTTTATTTTATTTTGGAGAGGACAGAATGCAGTTGATGTATTTATTTTTTCTAATAGGTGAAGCAGCATAATTTTCATAAATCCGCAAAACCATAACACCAATATATGCAGACACATTCAGAAAGCAAAGTTCTAGTAGCAGAGGAATGAATAATTTAGGGTATATTAAGCTGTAGAGAGTTTTGAATGAGTCTAATAATAATGCTGGAGCTTTGTTTCTGTTATCAAAGGAACACCATCCTGTGCAAAATGTCACCGTGGAACCAGAGTGTAGAAATGAAACTCCAGTTTGAGAGAGTTCTACACAAACACGCTGACCTTTACAACAGCTGCACGCATGTGAAAATGGAAATAAATCGACTAAGGCAGGAAAAACTATTTTGAATAAAATTGTTCTTGTCCGTTACACACTGATCAACCTGTGACTCAGTTGTGCCTTTGAATCAAGAATTAATGAAAAGGGAACTGAATATTAACCGTTTATTGAAATTAGTATTACAAGAATGATTATAGTTATTATATGACTACAGATACAACTGGAATGTGCTGATTCTGTTAGCGTTTGTAATTATTGTACCATCCACTATTAGATAAAATTAAAATAAAATCTTACAATATTGTTTGAAAGTCTAGAGCAATACATTTTGTTATTTTACAAATAATAACACTTCAGATATTGTTTTAACAATAATAAGCATCACTGTATAAATGATAGAGTGCAGACAGCTGTATAACTACATGTCCTTGGGGTTGCTGAGACATGGACGGGTGGGAATAAGATCTAGCCCACAGTTCAAGTCAAAGCCCTTTGAGAGTAAATGCTTTGGCTTTCACAACATTCTGTTGTGGGGAAAAAAAAAGCTGATGTCGGGGGAAAAAGTCTTTTACACAAAGCAGGTTTTCTTGCTTCTGTAGTTTTTTTTAAACTGTTCTTCTGTGTCGGGACTGTTTGGGGAAAAAGAATGTATATTCCAACATGTAGCTAATGCTAACGCTAGGCCACAAATTTGCACCGTCACTCCAGTCATTCCGAGGAATTTTGCACGGATCATAACCGCTAATAAACTCTAATTTCCGTGTATATCTATTCTTTGCTTCTTTCTGACCAAGACTGTCCAAGTAATCCGGTAGTAGAGCTTTTTTAGCTGTAGTTTTCTTCGGACAACAGCAACAGATGCCGGACATCTCTGCTTGGCTTCAGTATGTGAACTGCCAAATCAGATAGAACGATTTTTATGTCACTATTTACAACCAATGGGAGACACCCTTTGTTGGCTGTCCACCAATCACAGGCTCCCGTGCCACAATGGCGGTATGCTGATAAATATTTAGAAAATAAAAATATCATTACAAAATAGATGAAATCATCAAAAACAATTTAAAAATCTTAATATATACTGGTTAAAGGTAAGGAACATTATTCAGTGATATCGTTTATTATTAACTCCAATCATGATATAAAAGTTCCAAATTTGACACCCGCCTGCTTCAACTGCGCTGCTGGCACATGATATCCTTGACCCTCGTCGCCCTTAGCCAATCGGTATAATTATGTCATTACGTAGACCCCTCTGAGCCGAACTTTTCCAGTACACTCGAACACACACATACTTCGATGAATTATAACCAAAAACAAGCAAATTTAAATGATTTCCTCAAAATATTTTTGTACCTATATATTGTTGTGTTGATGAATAAAACTTTTTAATGCATTTCCCATGAAACGAGACGAGCTACTTTAGACTGGTTCCCTGCTCTCTTAGCGCTTGTGTGCCTGTGTTGCTTAGGTTGCCAGCACTAACTTTTGTCGTCCGATCGGATGATTACCATTAAAATTTAACTCGTCCTTGCATAGACTTTAGTCGTCTGGGACGATCGGACATGAGGTTTTTCGAGCATTGTGCACCCACCTAATTTTGGTGCCTCGTGTGAGGAGTGCAATTGCACCTACATAATTCTGGTGCACCGTGTGAGGCATGGTACTATTGTACCTATATATATATATATATATATATATATATATATATATATATATATATATATGAGTGATTCCACGCTTATGGGTACTGAAATGGGGACATGAACTTATTCACCTAAAACCATTTCTTTTTTTACCATCAGGTCACAAAACATGTAATCTTTAATGAATGATATGTTAAAAGATAACTTTAATTTTCTGAGATGTAATAAAAACATATTTATATGCCAAAGTCAAGCCTATGAGTTCCAAAATGATGTCTGTTACATTACTTCTGTTACGATTGTCCATCTCGCGTCTGTTACAAATTAATTACAATCTAGCTATATACCATGTTAATCTTATTGAAAGAATGTGTATGTTGATTCTACTACACATGTTTATTAATTATATTTGCTAAAACATCACCTTCCTATGTTTCAAAAAGTAATTCTACATTGTTAAAATTGAGAATCTATATGTCCACAACACTTCTGTTACGTTCTGACTTTGGCATATAAATATGTTTTTATTACATCTCAGAAAATTAAAGTTACCTTTTAACATATCATTCATTAAAGATTACATGTTTTGTGACCTGATGGTAAAAAAAGAAATGGTTTTAGATGAATTTTTAAAAATAAGTTCATGTCCCCATTTCAGTACCCATAAGCGTGGAATCACTCATATATAAAATGTGTGTGCACAAAACTCCTTCATATTGATACAACACAGTTTAGATACAGAATCCAAATGGTGGGTCACTGGTCCTCACCTCATCTGGCACTCCAGAGCTATGTGTGAGCTTGTTCCCGTCTGTTATGGTAATGATGACTGATGGCTCCAGGAAAAAGGGATTCCGACCCTGAAGGGAAAGAAAAACACTCTTACAGCACTTGGCTGCAACCAAAGAAATGCGTGTGTAAGTGTATAAGATTATATATACACACACGTTTCTAACACGATACAGACTAAAACGCAAGGGTGGAAAACATGGCGAGATCAAAGCCAATCTCATCCATTTAATGGGAAAATTGGTCTTAAAACAAGAAATTACCACAGCAATTAAAAACTATCAACAAACCATATAAGTACCAGAAGACTGGGACTAAACATTAAAGTGCATATCCTGGACCAATTTCGTTTTTTTTTTTTAATGAAAGTATGTCCCTTTACACACTCATCCAGAAGGGTAATTTTGCACAAGGCCATCTGTCTACAGCAGAAAAAAATAGAACAAAATGCGTCTGGAAAAATCCCAAGGGAGTCTGGAGCCAGATTCGTGACGTTACCTGCGGAAGCGCCAGCAGGCTGCGAGAGCTTTGCACGGTTTCAGTGCACAGCCTGTGTAGACCAAGCGCTCCCATTTCTCTCTCATTGTCCGGTCTTTTGGAAAACGATGAGTACTAATCCCATCAAGATTGGTGTTGCTACACCCTCCTACGATACATCTGTTAACCATTTTAATAATTACGTGATAACGTTGAAGAAATTTGCAGAAAACCACCAGGTAGTGTTCTCATAAATAAACCAGCGCTGACGTAGGATTCAGAGGGAGGCGTCCCGCACGCGACGTCACGAAAATCAATGTTTGCCGGGAAATCCAAATGCCAAGTTTTTTCAGAGGCAGACCAATTCGCCTCAAATGGCTTGATTTCAACTGAATTTTTCTGGTATTGCGCAAGGTAAAAAAAATTGCACAAAATGCAAAATGTGACCGATATTTGACCAAAGTTTAATATAAAATACGAGAATTACATTGATCTTGCTCCTGAATTTACCCGTGATATGCACTTTAAAGGAACAGTCCACCGTACTTCCATAATGAAATATGCTCTTATCTGAATTGAGACGAACTGCTCCGTACCTCTCCGAGCTTTGCGCGACCTCCCAGTCAGTCAGACGCGCTGTCACTCCTGTTAGCAATGTAGCTAGGCTCAGCATGGCCAATGGTATTTTTTGGGGCTGTAGTTAGATGCGACCAAACTCTTCCGCGTTTTTCCTGTTTACATAGGTTTATATGACCAGTGATATGAAACAAGTTCATTTACACAAATTGAAACGTAGCGATTTTCTATGCTATGGAAAGTCCGCACTATAATGACAGGCGTACTAACACCTTCTGTGCGCTTCGGCAGCCCATTGATACGGAGCTCAGATATCAATGCGCTGTCGAAGCGCGCAGAAGGTGTTAGTACGCCTGTCATTATAGGTCATATAAACCTATGTAAACAGGAAAAACGCGGAAGAGTTTGGTCGCATCTAACTACAGCCCCAAAAAATACCACTGGCCATGCTGAGCCTAGCTACATTGCTAACAGGAGTGACAGCGCGTCTGACTGACTGGGAGGTTGCGCAAAGCTCGGAGTGGTACGGAGCAGCTCGTCTCAATTCAGATAAAAGCATATTTCATTACGGAAGTATGGTGGACTGTTCCTTTAAGTGTATTCCAAAGTCTGGTCTGTAGTTCATGTAGGCTTCATCAAAAATAGTTCCCTCATCTGAATACAGCTGAGAAATATAACATACTGTTCATGTACATTCCAAGGGGGTGCAACTAGTGTATACGAACTGGTCTTCAAATACACACCATTCCCTGTGTGCAGCTAAAGTGCGAAGAATAAGTTGCAATATGAAGACACAAGCACCTCAGCGTTGGTTAAAATGGTTAGAATGCATCCAAGATTGTTCAAGGTTATGTGTAACATGAGTGGAACTTTATTTTGGTATTTTACTTTGACCTGATGTAGACTTGATGTTGGTGATGTAGACTATCCCATTTTGCATTATGACCGAATACATCACAGATCGAGAAGCAGCACATCTACACTGCAGCTTAGACTTTGGGATCTGCTATCATCTACTCACCAGCCTGTGGGGTTGTAAAAATAAGATCATTCCTTAGTGGGAAGCACTCGCAAATGCAGCAGCCCTGAAGCTGTAATATTATTGACTTTTCCGTTCGTATATTTAATGCAGTCTGACTTAGTGTGTTAGATTTTAGCAGCATTGAATGGATGTAAGATGGCTACACAAGGACTTCACTGAGAACAGACGCAGTGTTGTGATTTAATTTTCTTTCTACATCCTGTACTGTACTTTAGAGGTTAGGAATTCCTGTATACTCACTCAGACACACAATGAAATCAGTGGCTGAATGCCAAATATTTCATATATACAGTACACAATATAGGCTATCAAAATGGGCTGCACAATTAATTATAGTTTAATCATGATCATAATTTTAGGCTTCCTAAATTTATTAAACATAATTGACTGTGACATTGTTGCGTTTAGATAACAGTGCATTTAAATACAACTTGAGAGCTCGCTGTATTGTCCTTTACTTCCAAGTAGAAACACTTTTGAAAGCTAAAACCCCTACGAAACTTTGAAGACGCCTGCTGCAGGTTTCTATTTATTTGCTTGCATACTATTGATAGTGTTTGGGGTTTTTTTTTTTCTGGAGTCTAATTTTGTTTATAGATTTTTTTTTTTATTTTAAAAAGGTGAATAAAAACTACTCTGCTCCCAAAATAATTGGATAAATAGTTATGATTTGAAGATTTATCAAAATAAAAATCACGATTATTTCTGTCACCATCATACAGCCTTCGTATGAAATCGTGGCATCTTCTTTTTAATGGTTTCTGATTTTTAGGAAGCTCAGACAAGGTGTCATTTTGGCTCCGCTGCTTATTTTCCACTTCAGGAAATGAATGAGAGAGTCATTAATACCTGGCCATAGTTGTCGATGCCAGACACCAGTCTGTTGAGATTGAGCAGGTCGAAGGCAGTTCGGAGAGCATTACCAAGCGTGGTCAGTCCACATGCCTGCAGATTCTTTAGTTCGCTCATAAAGGTGGCATGGTTCTCTTTCCAGCCTGCCTATGGTGCATACAAACACACACACGGAAAAAGGTTTCACACAAAACACTAAGCACTGCAAGACCGAGAGAGAGAGAGCATTAGGTCACACTGCAATGCTGTGAAGACACAAACACATGCAGCCTCACATACAGTATCAGATAACATGTACTACAAAACGCGATCAAAGCCTACACAGGACAGCACAGGCTAATGAATCCGGCTTTCTGTAGATTGTCTCGCCGTTTCCTCCAGCGAGGTCAAGTGCCTTACTGTTACAGCATTATCCTTAATCTACGGATGACCTGCAGGCTTACCGAGCACAAAAGGAAATGAGAAAGTGACAGAGAGAAAATAGAGAGATCTATTGAGAGATAGGTTAAGCTGTGTGTGGAAATGATTTTCTGTTTTAGCAGGGACAAACTGTCCCCAAAACCAAAGGAATATCTGACAGTTTTGTCCTCGTGGGGACATTTACCTGGTCCCCACAAGGGGAAAAAAAGCTAAAAGAGCCAAACAATTTCCTTTTGCTTGCTGAAGTTAAGGTTAGTGTGTGCTTTAGGTGTAGCATAGCATTATTTAGTTTTAGTATTAATACACAGCTGATTATAGAAAATTGCGTGCGCTGATTGGTCGAGAAATTCAGACTATTCCTCGATAATCACCTCGAGCGACTCGGCAAAATGGCGGCCAACCACTTCGTCACCGGACGTGAGGAAGAATTGCAAATTATGGAAGAAAATGCTGTTCCTAAAAGCACCGAAGACGCTATGACTTTTGGTCGAAAACTATTCAAAGGTAAGGTGGAGCTGTGGTTTATTTTATCTATTTCAAAACAAAGTTTTTTACGTGACTAGGCATAGATAAGGGACACAAGTCTGTGCCACTCCTTTATTATGTTTGCATGCTGCTTTTGAACTTTTTTAATAAGATTTTTTTTTTAAATAAATCACCTGTGCGTTTATACTAAAACAAATGTCCGCCTCAGGCTGAGTGAGACTTTGTCTTGGTTATTATTCATCGATCTTCACTTCACCTTCATTGTTAAGTAATAATAATAATTATGCCAATGGATGGTCCTCATGATGATAGTAAGGCCAAGTTTACATTAGACCGTATCTGTCTCGTTTTCTTCGCGGATGCACTGTCCGTTTACATTAAACCGCCTGGAAACGCCGGGAAACGGGAATCCGCCAGGGTCCACGTATTCAATCCAGATCGTGTCTGGTCCGGTGCTGTGTAAACATTGAGAATACGCGGATACGCTGTGCTGAGCTCTAGCTGGCGTCGTCATTGGACAACGTCACTGTGACATCCACCTTCCTGATTCGCTGGCGTTGGTCATGTGACGCGACTGCTGAAAAACGGCGCGGACTTCCGCCTTGTATCACCTTTCATTAAAGAGTATAAAAGTATGAAAATACTGCAAATACTGATGCAAATACTGCCCATTGTGTAGTTATGATTGTCTTTAGGCTTGCCATCCTTCCACTTGCAAGTGGTAAGTGACGCGCATGCCCGACATGCGCTGGGATCACACACACAGTGGCTCAGTCCCAAATCACTGCTCGTGCGCTCCACTCGCGCGCTGTGTGAGCTGCGCAGGGCCGGAGTGCGCACCCTCCAGAGGGCACTCGCTGTTCAGGGCGGAGTGATTTGGAGCGCAGGATGCCTGCGGAGCCGAGCGTATCCGTGTATTGGCGTTGCTGTGTGCACGCGAATCGTGTATTGGTGTTGCTGTGTGCACACTAATCGTTTTAAAAACGTTAATCTGATGATCCGCTGATACGGTCTAATGTAAACCCCACCTAAGACAAGCGTTTTTGGTTTTTTTTGGGGGGATGGGGGCTAAAGTTCAGTGATACAGTCCAAATATACAACCCATGATCTGATTTGTTTTCATCTCTTGAAAAAAAAAAATCATTTTACAATTTCTGTGCAAATATTTCTGTTTTCATAATAACACACTGCAGATAGAGCGGTTTCGTTTTGTATGCACATGACACCACAGGTTCTTTTCCTAGGAAACAAATGTGCTTAATAGCCCATAACATCAGTATGAGACCCTCAGTCCAAAATTAAATTATTAATTCGGAGATCAGTGCATCAGATGTAAATGTGCATGTAGAGTGAATCCCGACAAGAGAAAAAGGTCAGATCCTGCAATGCTTCACCCTGAGACAGCTCAGCCTCAAAATACTGCTGTGTATGGGAATGGTTCCACGCACAGTACAACTCAAAAGTTTGGACACCTCTGCTCATTCATAGGTTTTTCTGTATGTTGACTATTTTCTACATTATAGAACAATAGTGAAGAGATCAAAACTATGAAAAAACATATGGAATTATGTGGTGTTCAACAAAAGTGTTAAAAACAACACAATAACGTTTCATATTTTAGATTCTTCAAAGTATCCACCGTTTACTTTGATGACACTTTACACGCTATTGGCATTATTTTAACCGGCTTCATGAGGTAGTCACCCGGAATGCTTTTCAATTAACAGGTCTGCCTCAAAAGTTAATTAGTGCAATTTCTTGCCTTCTTAATACATTTGAGATCAAACAGTAAAGAGTAAATGATAAACATACAGTAAATAGCCCTGTTCCATAATTGCAGTAATCCATATCATGTCAAAAACCGCTCAACTAAGTAAAGACAAACAACATCCGTCATTACTTTAAGACATGAATTGTCTTTTAATTAATCAGGGCTCGATATTAAAGGTCATAGGCAAAGGTTTTACATTTATGCACATTTGAAACTTTATATGTTTAAAAAAACCTCTGTAATTTTCTTCTGGTCCCAAGAAGTATTGTTAATAAGTAATAATTAAAATAAGTTATAATAAGTTAGCGCGGCACGGTGGTGTAGTGGTTAGCGCTGTCGCCTCACAGCAAGAAGGTCCTGGGTTCGTGCCCGGCGAGGGCCTTTCTGTGCAGAGTTTGCATGTTCTCCCCGTGTCCGCGTGGGTTTCCTCCGGGTGCTCCGGTTTCCCCCACAGTCCAAAGACATGCAGGTTAGGTTAACTGGTGACTCTAAATTGACTGTAGGTGTGAATGTGAGTGTGAATGGTTGTCTGTGTCTATGTGTCAGCCCTGTGATGACCTGGCGACTTGTCCAGGGTGTACCCCGCCTTTCGCCCGTAGTCAGCTGGGATAGGCTCCAGCTTGCCTGCGACCCTGTAGAACAGGATAAAGCAGCTACAGATAATGAGATGAGATGAGAAGTTAGCACTGATTGCGGCGAATTTCTGCTCAGCGATTTTCGTGACCACTCGGCACGTGACATCATTCAAGACAAACAAATCGCTGGAGTTGAGTCCACTTCCGTTTAT
Source organism: Neoarius graeffei (assembly GCF_027579695.1). Lineage (NCBI taxonomy): Eukaryota > Metazoa > Chordata > Actinopteri > Siluriformes > Ariidae > Neoarius > Neoarius graeffei. The sequence goes on from NC_083576.1 coordinate 51,476,429, forward strand.
TTGCATTGCCGTTCGGCTTGAGTGCAGACGTGCGTTTGGGAATTTTCAAAGAAAAATCCCATGCCTTATTGTTGTGCAGTGAACTGTAACAGTGGGACCGGTTCAGGAAGAAGTTTTTACCTTTTTCCGAGAGAGGAGAAGAGGCAGAGAGAGTGGATTGTGCGCGTGAAGCGAGAGGGTTGGCTTTTTCTGAGAGAGGAGAAGAGGCAGAGAGAGTGGATTGTGCGCGTGAAGCGAGAGGGTTGGCAGCCAGGTAAATACGTCACTCTGTGCTCCGATCACTTTTTTGAAGAATCCCCATCTGTTGGAGACTCTAGGTGTCAGTGTCAGACAGAGAAGGCTCAAGCCTGACGCTGTTCCGACAAAATTCGAACACAAAATCAGGCAGTCAAAGAAGAAATGGAGCAGCAACGCTCAAGCTAAAAGGAGAAGATTGGAGGTAAACATTTTTACTTTTGCTTGCAATTGACAAGTCAAGAATCCTGAGGGATCCTGTACAATCATTGCGGAAATGAGACAAAGGGATATTTCCTCGCTTAGAGTCGGCTATAAATAGTATAATGTCGCGGATGGCAGGCTAATGTGGCCTACTGGTGCACTGTCCAGTAATCGTTACCCATATCCGCTAGGGAGGGCGGTTTAATTATTCTTCAGAAGGGCTCTTATTTAGTATTACAACGAAAGTAGGAATTTATCATAACTACCAGGATAAATCGTTCGGGCGCGAGTCTTGTTGAGGTCCGGGGTCACCGCGATCAGAGTCGGCCGAGTCGCTGTCCGATTCTGAGGCCGCACGGTCAAACCAGTGAGCCACATTCACCGATTGCTTCGCAACGGCCAGAGGTTCATATATATATGGTTTCATCTCTAGGTATTCAATTTGGAGAGTTCCTACTTCAAAATCGCTGTCGCTTTCAGACATTTTACACAACCTCTCACGACCAAAGTCCGTACACGTGTGCTCAGTTCGCAAGTAAACACAGAGCTGCTCCCAGTCTGTTTGCCTTGAATGACGTCACGATGACGGTCCCCTGGCGGTAAAAGTGCGCATAAGTGAGACGTAAACAAACCCTCGGAACTTGCGCAAACCAGTATATTTTAACCGTTTTATTCAATTTAGGGTGCAAATTAGACACCAGGAAGATTGAATTCGCTTTTTGGGTCGTTCTTCTAGAAAATAAAGTTGACATTCTACGTTCCACCTCCGACCCTTGCCTATGACCTTTAAGGACTGCCCGATTGCCCGGGGCAAGTGAAACATGCATTCAGGCAAGTGGGATATGTCCCCGACATGCCCGACTGGGCAAGTTGGAATGAGCATATATTACAGAATAGCACCACAAAAATTCGGCTTTTTGATCTTTTATTTCAGTTCCTAAAAGTGTCCCTCACTACGTATCCGCCATTATGTTTTGGCTGTTTTCTTAGTCTCAGTTACATTTACTGTTGCAAGTTAGTTTATATACCCCGCTGTTGTAGTATGGTACGTGTACTGTTTATAGACCCCTCGTGCATGACGTTACGCATCACGTGATAATTACAGCTGGGATCAGACAGACACCGTCTTTCATGCAAGCAAGGCTTAATCTGTCTTCAGTATGGTTAATTTTTGCGCTGTTTTTGCTTGTTCAAACTGAGAAATAGATAAAAGGCAGTACCGTCTCCCCGCTATCAAGAAAAATGTTAACAAATAGAGGCAAATGCTTCAAGAACAACGGGGAAATGAGTGGTTAAAGAATACGAAGAGAGGAGCTCAGCCTGAAAACTCAGAAATTCACGATTGTATTTAAAATGTATTTTACAAAAACAGAAAGTCGGAAGTGAGGATGGAAGAGTTTGCTTAAGAATCTCGTTTTATTTTTTTCCGCTCACATTTGAGTTAGCGCCTTCATGAAAGTGTTTGATTTCCTTACAGGTGAAGCAGCTTCCATATTCGACACAGAAAACCCAGATTGGTTTCAAACAACTCCAGCATAAAAAACTCAACAAGGAGTGACATGCGTGATAAATCTTGAAAGAAAAGAATAGATTAAGAGCAGAGGGAGCTGGAGCTTTGTTTCTGTTATCAGAGGGACACAGTCCTGTGCAAAATATTTATATATCTTTTTTGTTTGTTTGTTTGTTTTGTTATATCATCCACCTCTAGGTTAAAAAAAAAAAGGCTGCGTCATGACAGACCACCTGCACTGATTCAGTTACAGGTTGCGAGATTTGTATAAAACACCCACAACCTACATACTAAACAATAATTTTAAACTCAAACATTATCCTATCTGTCATGATGCAACGCGTTTTTTTGTTTGTTTGTTTTTTTGAAACCTAGAGGTGGATGATATAACTCTATATATAATCTCAAACACAGTACTGTTCAAAAGTCTCGGCACCCTGTTTTCTTCATATAAATTTTGTTATAGATTTCTATTTTATGATTTCTACATGGGTGGCACGGTGGTGTAGTGGTTAGCGCTGTCGCCTCACAGCAAGAAGGTCCGGGTTCGAGCCCCGTGGCCGGCGAGGGCCTTTCTGTGCGGAGTTTGCATGTTCTCCCCGTGTCCGCGTGGGTTTCCTCCGGGTGCTCCGGTTTCCCCCACAGTCCAAAGACATGCAGGTTAGGTTAACTGGTGACTCTAAATTGGCCGTAGGTGTGAATGTGAGTGTGAATGGTTGTCTGTGTCTATGTGTCAGCCCTGTGATGACCTGGCGACTTGTCCAGGGTGTACCCCGCCTTTCGCCCATAGTCAGCTGGGATAGGCTCCAGCTTGCCTGCGATCCTGTAGAACAGGATAAAGCGGCTAGAGATAATGAGATGAGATGAGATGATTTCTACATTATCGAGTAATGAACCTACAGTCTGAGGGAGTTCTCTACACAAACACACTGAACTTTACAACGGCTGCATGCATACGAAATGGAAATAAATCGACTAAGGCAGGAAAAACTATTTTGGATAAAATTGTTATTGTCAGTTACAAGTAAAAGGTAACCAATAACCAAACTTATTAATAAACTTAATCAATAATCAAACTTCAACTCAATGTGTGATCTTCATTTTATGTTGCAATTCACAACTATTCTATGGTTTTCCTGAAAAAAAGTAGTACTTGTAAAATAGGGGGCAAGTGATAATGGGGGGGGGGGCGCAAGTGGAAATTAGTTTAAAAGTTAATGTTGAGCCCTGAATTAATAAAAAAAAAGAAAAGAAAAACTGTTGATTTAGGAGGTGTGTCCAAACTATTGACTGGTACTGTATTTAACATTACACAAAAGCACGTATGTGTCGTCAGCGGCACTCACTAATTCAGTTAGAGTACCCATTGTCACTGTCAATTCTATATTTCTTTCCATCTACTGTAACAATTTATCAACAGGTGGGATTGGAATCAGTCTCCTTTTCTTGCAATGTCCACTGACACAAATGCCAAACAGGAAGCGTGAACTAGAAAGACTCTCCAACAGAATAGAACAAGGTCTGCATTCTCCAGTGTCTCTCTATCTCTGATAGAAGCATATGTCTATATCCTGCACCATGTTTGTTGATTAGATTCCTCTTTATTTGATGCATTTTATGTCAAATACACTATACTTCAGACTGCGGGTATATGCTGTGTCAAAGCAACGCAATAGAATTCTAATCCACTGAAATCAATGAAGGGAAAATCACCTGCAGTTAGTTCACATAATAATCCTGATATTTTTCTTTCAGAGAGAAACACAAGTAGAGTAGAGCAGAGGCACAGTGCCATTAATATACAACCCAAACATGACTCTGGACTCCTTATCCAAATGCATGACAGGTGGCTAGCACAAATGAGCTACACAGCATAAACTGACAGATAAGGACTTGTTCCCTGTTAAGCCACGGTTATGAGAAAACCAGCACCCGCATAAATACAGCACCTGTGATGGAACAGCAGGAATTGTCTTGGCAGAACCAGACATGTGACAGCCTGGGGTAGACTCGCACAGCATGAAAAATTATATTTTCATATCATAAAATTGTATAAACTTTCATCATGCTTTGTAACATCAGAATACTGTATTAAAATAATGTGTTGATCTGTATCTGTCTCTTAATTAGCATTTTGCCTTAAAATCTTTCAAGTTCTCATTAAACTCTCATAAATTTACTGTCGGTGCCAAGAAGACCTCATGCAGTACTGCTTCGAAATGTAGCCAAAATCAGGAACCTGACCAGAGACTCGTCCTTATGCTTAGCCTTTATCTTATTATCTCAACCTAGAAAGGTTGCCTGGCTAGACAGCTGCCTCCTAAATGAAACACGGTAGTGATTGTAATTGAAGTGACCATAGTAACAACCCAGTTAACACTTCAGGCGAGCTAAATACAGTACCAGCCAAATGTTTGGACACACCTTGTAATTCAATAATGTTGTTGTTTTTCCCATTTTTATTAATTAAAAGACACGTCATGTCTTAAAGTAATGATGGACTGTCGTTTCTCTTTACTTAGTTGAGCGGTTCTTGACATAATATGGATTACTACAGCTGTGGAATAGGGCTATTTACTGTTTTAATTATTTGATCTCAAATGCATTAACGGCGAGTTGGCCTAGTGGTTAGCGTGTCCGCATCTTGACCAGGAGATCCTGAGTTGTACTTAGTTGGGTCATACCAAAGACAATCATAAAAATGGTACCTATTGCCATCTGGCAAGGTACACTGCAATACAGATGCGATTGGGGAGGTCAAACTCTTGCGGCTACCAAAGGACTAGCCCCCCACTATAACCCTGGCTATATAATAGGCAAGAGGCCAAGGGCTGTCGAAACGGAGACTGGCGCTGCACCCACGTGCCTCAAGGAGTTGGGTAGTACTGGGACAGGAGACTGTCTGGGAAGACCAGATCCTGGCGTGAGAGGGACTTTGACTTTTTTTTGACTCAAACACATTAAGAAGGTAAGAAATTGCACTAATTAACTTTTGACAAGGTACATCTGTTAATTGAAAAGCATTCCAGGTGACCACCTCATGAAGCTGGTTAAGATAATGCCAATAGTGTGCAAAGCGTCGTCAAGGAAAACGGTAGCTACTTTGAAGAATCTAAAACAAGAAATATATTGGGATTTGGGGCGGCACGGTGGTGTAGTGGTTAGCGCTGTCGCCTCACAGCAAGAAGGTCTGGGTTCGAGCCCCGTGGCCGGCGAGGGCCTTTCTGTGCGGAGTTTGCATGTTCTCCCCGTGTCCGCATGGGTTTCCTCCGGGTGCTCCGGTTTCCCCCACAGTCCAAAGACATGCAGGTTAGGTTAGCTGGTGACTCTAAATTGACCATAGGTGTGAATGTGAGTGTGAATGGTTGTCTGTGTCTATGTGTCAGCCCTGTGATGACCTGGCGACTTGTCCAGGGTGTACCCTGCCTTTCGCCCGTAGTCAGCTGGGATAGGCTCCAGCTTGCCTGTGACCCTGTAGAACAGGATAAAGCGGCTACAGATAATGAGATGAGATATTGGGATTTTTTTTCCACCACATAATTCCATACATGTTCCACATGTTATTTTATAGTTTTGATGTCTTCAGTATTGCTCTACAATGTAGAAAATAGTCAAAATACAGAAAAACCCATGAACGAGTAGGGGTGTCCAAACTTTGAACTGGTACTGTATTTTCAGAAGGCCGGCACAGTGGTGAAATGGTTAGCACTGTCGCCTCACAGAAAGAAGGTCCTGGGTTCGAGCCCAGTGGCCGCCGGGAACCTTTCTGTGTGGAGTTTGCTTGTTCTCCCCGTGTCTGCATGGGCTTCCGCCGGGTGTTCCGGTTTCTCCCAACTGTCCAAAGACATGCAATTAGGTTAACTGGCTTCTCTAAATTGCCCATAGGTGTGAGTGTGTGTGAGCGCAGAAAGAAACTGGCCACCCTACTGCTGCAATTCTGGCCAAGTCAACCAAACATGGTTCACCTCAAGCCCGGATCAGGTTCGGCAGTGACGATGATGTATTTTCAGAGCATTACTCCAGAAAGTTTTGGTTTAAAGAACAGTCAGTCAGATTTTCTGGATGTTACAAACATTTTTATATAACGTTTATGAAGATTCCTACAATCATTAATAGTAATGTGTCCATAAAAATGTTTTTTTGTCTTCCTCGGAACACGTAAGGAATGTTCTAACAAACCACTTTTATAGCAAGTGTTTCAAACGTTGCTGGAACGTTATTTTCGGAACATTACAGCCCAACCTTCTTAGAACTGATTAAATACCTTTTTGAATGTTCTAATACTTACTGAATATTGTGTGCTACTGGACGTTCTCTGTTAGCTGGGAATGTAGTGTGTGTTAGATACCAGAATTGTACAAGTAAGTGCTACTGAGAGAGAATCTCCCTGTGGGTCTGCTTTGTTCCAAGATCATGTTGCCTTTTTTTAGTCAACACATAAGCAGAGTTCAGTCTTCTGATCTGTAGCAAAAGAACGTTGATGACCTGCATGTGCTTGTCATGTGTGAAGAGATGATAATGATGATATGTAAGCTAAAGTTGTCACAATGATATCGTAATGGCTGGTTAAACCACAGGAAAAGTCATGCTTGTGAAAAGCTCCTCTGCATCTGGGGCAATAGAAGAAGGTCCTGACCCAAAAACATTACAGGCCTTTTCCCAGCATTCCTTGACCCTCTTCATGCTTGAATTGAAAGCGCTTAAGAAACTGAATGAGGTGTGCTGACAATTTGACCAAACCACATAAAACCTACATTGGGCAGGGCCCCAGAATGAGGAAAAAGTGAAGAGTATAAGTGGTAGTAATTACACTGGGCTTATTTAAAGCATGCAGAAAAATCTTCCTCTAGTAGACTGATTCAGAGCAAGATAAAACAGAAACGCCTCGTACTTTTAGAATTCTCCCATAAATGTAATCATTTGAAACCACTGATATATTAAAGACTCCGAGGAACCCCAATTGTTATTTGCAAAACTGATTCCACGTGCAAGCATTTGCCCATCTCATTGCTCAAAACAGTAGTTACAGTTGCATAACTCTGTAGAGTTCTTTTCCATGTAATAATACAGAAATGAAGCCCAAAACATCTCATCTGTAAGCACCACCAACATGATTAGCAACATACAGCTGAGGGAAAGAGTTTTAAAAAATGTATGAGAAAACAACTTCAGAAAATGGGCAGGACTAAGAATAATGATCTGCTTGTCCAAGAACGAGACAAGTGAAGCACACTACCCAGAGAAGAGAGCTTTGTCAAAGCCGGAAGCACGCTGCAACTCTTCACTGACTAGCTGCTGAAAATCTCATGAATAATTGACAGGAAATTAAAAAGCCACTCTCACAGACACTGGACCAGATTCTATTTTATACGCAGTGTATTGTTCTTGAGAAATGGGTTAGCATGGTGACTAATTCAGAGATGGTAAAGCTTGGTTGAGAAGAGTGTTTTTAAACAGGTGGGTAGGACAAGCTGGCCATGAATAGCAAACACACACAGAGCTCACAGCTTACTGAGCTGTTGCATCTTATAATGCTTAATTACAATCTGAAACAGATGCCTTAGAGGACTATAAACAATGAATAAACAATGAACGGGGGAAAAAAACAAACATCTATTTCTGTTGTTCAACTCACAGTGAAGAATACAGGATGTGTATTATATATGTATGTAAATAAGTGTACTATAATGAAGGCCTATTCAAACTATGACAGTGCCACACTTTACGAGGACGCAAGGCACTGAAAAAAAATGTAGTTTCAAACTTTCTAGGATAAGCCTGGAAAGGAGTGTGGGTTTAGAAAAGTCCCAAGAGAGTGTCTGGCCACCTGCCAGAGAGAAAACACTAATGAACTGCCTGGGAATGAAGCCACTCTCATTGTCAATGTCAACCAGCTAATGAAGGACGCAACTGCACATGTAGCAGCAAGTCACATCGACAGATCCTGAAATCTACCTCAGGACAAAAGCAGAATATTTAGTTCTATTGTGCAAATAAACACACTTCAGTAAAGTCCACCACCAAACTATGTTGCAAAAATATATTGTGCTGTAATAATACTCCACTAATTCTCAGCACAGATTGTAAGGACTTCCTGGTATCCTTAAGGATATGAAGGATAATCTTCAGAAGTATTTATCATGTCCTTCTTAACCACTTCTCCTTATTGTTCACTGTATGTGAGAAAGCATATTACTGAGTTGTTAATATGAATTATTTAGTAACTACAGTAAAACTAATAGGAAGGGTATGCAGCTACGATGTAAATGCAATGCAGTGTAAACCTTGGCCTGCTGACAAGTTGTGGGGATGTGAGACGATAAATGTCAGATGGGTTAGGATTGAAGAGGTACCCTTAAGTATGGATATGTATCTTTAGTAACCTGGGAAAGGGAATGTATTTTACATATTTAAGTTACATAATTGGACCACTGTTGTGCTTTTAGCTGTAATTACAAAGGGGTGCAGAACAAAAAAAAAACTGTGCTTATATGTTACTATGGAAATATATATATATATATATATATATATATATATATATATATATATATATATATATATATATATATAATTCCATTGCTGTGTGACCTGCATAAGGTAATACTGAAGTTACATGCTTTTGGTCTTTTTGGTGTGTGTGTGTGTGTGTGTGTATGTATGTATGTATGTATGTATGTATGTATGTATGTATGTATGTATGTGATCTGTATCTTCTTTCTGTGCATCAATGCTACATTAGTTTATTAAAGCAACATTTTATTTACAGTAGCCAATTCTAAGGGTTCAGTGGGGTTTTGTGAAAACTGAGATGATCATTTTGAGAACTGGAAGATTAAAAAAACAATAATAATAATAAATTTTTAAAAAGGGTGGCACAGTGGTGTAGTGGTTAGCGCTGTCGCCTCACAGCAAGAAGGTCCGGGTTCGAGCCCCGTGGCTGGCGAGGGCCTTTCTGTGCGGAGTTCTCCACGTGTCCGCATGGGTTTCCTCCGGTTTCCCCCACAGTCCAAAGACATGCAGGTTAGGTTAACTGGTGACTCTAAATTGACCGTAGGTGTGAATGTGAGTGTGAATGGTTGTCTGTGTGTCAGCCCTGTGATGACCTGGCGACTTGTCCAGGGTGTACCCCGCCTTTCGCCCGTAGTCAGCTGGGATAGGCTCCAGCTTGCCTGCGACCCTGTAGAACAGGATAAAGCGGCTAGAGATAATGAGATGAGAAATGTTTAAAAAAGGGCAGCCAGACCAAAAGTATGTAATGTCAGCATCACCTTATGCAGGTCACACACAGCAATGAGAACTTTCCATCTCTGTCAGGCTGTTTGTTTAAGCAATGCAAATCATGTAATTTTAGTGGAAGGCAGTTTGTTATGTGGTTTCATGGGATTTGACACCGGGAAACAGTCTCAAAATGGGAGGGTGATTCATGTACTCAAATGGAGAGAAGTAAGTGAATGGAGAAGGCAGAATGATGCTTGTTATAAATATGAACTCGACTGTAGTCAATGAAAAATTAACCAATGGGGGGGAGGGGGGCTCTAAGTGAAATGCACTCTCATTTTCTTATTGATGGCTTTTCACAAATCAAATCAGTTTTGATTTGTTTAGTCTTTGTTGGCCAATAAGAAGGCGTAGAGGTCAGCCACAGCGCGCCGGGAGAGGCGGGCTCGATGGAGAAGGGCAGATCGCTTGTCCAATCCGGGGCGAGTTTGCCCACTATCGCGTCATGCGATACGTCACGGTAGATAATAAATCTCTCCGCCTCCATCTAAGCGCCCGAGAGCTTCCCAACACAAAAGCAAAATGTCCGCCATGTTCAGAGGCTGCGCTGCTCCGCGTCTGCGGGTATTTTAACAAAAAATAGCCGTTTTTCGTCACCGGGAAGCCGTCTGACCCGATGCTACGAATCAAAGGGACAGTAGAGTCTCACTGTCAGAAAAAAAACTAGGATTTAACCACATACAAACAATTTAGCAGCATTTATTTACCTTTACTCCGTATGGCGGATCGTCAAATGTAACTAGCATGTACCTGTCGCCTCTACTAGCCGGGTCTCGGGCACGCAGCTGTTAAAGAAAACGAAACAATACACATTAATTTCGACTTGATCCTAACACAGGGATCCTTAACTGCCACAAGGTACAACAGTAAGCGGTAAAAGTCGGGGTAAAATTATTCTTTACCTTCATAAAGATCTCAACCGCGCCTTTAGCAATGTCCAGATACGTCGTACCCAAATATGTGCGCTGATTCATAGAAGCGGACGTGTCTATCAGGAAAAGTAAAATAGGCATTTTGAAATGTATAGATATAGTTCTAGATGTTTACTAAAATCCCTATGATCGGCATATGACCGGCCTGGGCATGCATATATGGTGTGTTATATTTTGTTATAATCAGACCCCCCCCTCCCCTCCAAAAGAGGGTCGCACTGCCACCCTTCGCCGCCGCCGCCGCCTGACTCTCTATCTGTCTTTTCTGAGCAGTGCTGGGGCTCGCGCTCACACAACTTCTCTTCCGAACAGACTGGCACGCCCTCGCTCCGCCGCTCACACTCGATTGGCTGAGCCAAGTCACAATGACCCCGCCCTCTGATCATGAATATGCAATGAGGGCTTTGAGCGCTTCTCACCCGCCTCACGCTTTTTCTTCCGTCTTGGTGTGTGAGCGGGACCGCAAGCACGTCGGGCTCTTCACTTCAGCTCTAAACACGAGTATGATACGCCATTGGATACACTGTGACAGACATTTGTAATTTTATTTTTTTTAAATAATTCGCGCTTCAGACAGTTTTCAGATGATTCAGACCAGAACGTCGTCCTTTAATAGTAGTTGTCTTGATGGGGGTGGGGAACTGCTCGGTGCTCATCAATGCGATTTTTTTTTTAATAATAATAATTACGCCTATCCCTGAACCTTTCCCTGTTCTTGCTTACAGTATCTAAAAGCGCCATGACTGCTTTGAGGACTCCAAAACGTTGCTTTCTTGCAAATTAGGCTTCACAAATACTCCGGACTTGCCCCTTTGCAAGTACACCGAACACTGCAGAAGTGGGGGAGGGGGATCCTGCTCGTTTTTACAACATATCGAACGATAACGAGATATAATAGCGACAGTCATATATAACCCCTGGGACATGTGTTCGTTCACGTGGCCACGAGGATTTAAACTTGATATCTTTTTCAGCATTTAAGTCGGAAGGTTGTATTTCGGTTAAAGGTGAAAAGGACATTATTAATATCTCGTCTACGTATGTGACACCAGAAGGCTACAGAAGCGGCGATCCACATCACATTCTTATAGCTTCTCTTTAGGACAGCTTCATGTAACAGCAAAGCCCCGCCCACTGCCGACACAGCCAAGATAATAACATATTTGGGTTTTCCTGTTGAACTTCTTAAACTTGAAATTTAAACTGACCATGCATACAGTGTGACCAATATTCATCGTCGGACAAACTGTTCCAATTGTGAAAGGGTGTGCTCTTTCAAATTACTGCACATTAAAACATACTTGTTTCCACTGTACAACTAAACTGAACATCTGCAGTTACACTCTACACGTGCGTCTTTCTTTTATGATTATTATTATTATTATTATTTATGCAGGTAGGAGATCCACAGTAAAGACCTACCCTTGTAGCTTTGTCGTGACTTCTCATTTGTTTGGCAGCCCTTGAGTTCTTTTATGCTTATAGTATATTTACCAGAAGACATTTTTCACCGCATCCTTTGTCTCATTTATGGTTCATAATATGTACTGTCAGGATTCATTAACTCTGGAGGAGCTATCAGATCGCCCTCTCAACCTCTAGCGTTAATGAATCCTGGCAGTATTATGAGCCAGAAATCATTTTAAAGTCCTACACTGTTTTTGCTTCCGAGGTGGAAAGTTGAATCCACAAGGGCACTGTGGTCACACTATGAACACAATCCAGTTACAAGACCATAATGGAGGTCAGAATTGTTAAGCATAGCTATCAGGACAATAAGGTACAATCTAAATATACAGTTTTTAGATGACAAGAAAGTAACCACAGGACAATAGAGGGGGAATTGCCCTTGAAGGAGGAAGCAGTAGGCTATTGTATGAAGTGTTTTTCTGTCCGACTGCCTGTGTAGCCTATTCGTTTCTAAACCAACGACAAGCTTAGTCTATGCATCCTGCTTTTTCTTTTGGCCTGTGCTAATTTTTAATTTGTCATAACGTTCTAATGACCTTAGTGTCTAATCTGCCATCCACCGCACCACCTCCTTATTTCTCTCTTCTTCTCCTCCGACTGATACTTTAATATAACCTTGCCAAGTGTAACAACCCGATCATAAACAAGGAAGAGTACAGCATGTAGACGTTTATTATTATTATTATTATTATTATTATTATTATTATTATTATTATAATACGGAGATTCGTTGCGTCATAGAACGAAACGAACGCCCTCCGGCATCCCAGAATTCCGAGCGCGAGCTGCAGCGCACTGACAAAGAAAAACAAGGGTGGGATTTGAACAATACCTCACTTCAGCAACAATAATCAAGAGAAAGGTAAAATAAAATTTCCTGTTAATTAAGACAATGATATACATGTGACCAGATAATAAAATTATTTCGTTACGACCATGTCTATCCGGGTGAATAAGGACATCATTTCATCAGGCTAGCAGTCACAGCTGATCAGCAACCTGTATGGAATGAGACATATACAAGCTCATATGTGGATTAGCATGCTGTTCTTCATATTAGTAGACTCACCATCATCATTATTATTATAGTTAAACTTTATTATTTAAAAAAAATCCGAAGCTCTGTAACGTCATAGTGTTTAGCTACATTAGCTAACTGGGATATAATTCATGTTAACCAAATGCTAGGTGGCTAAAATAGTGTGGTCAACAAACATGTAAGACCATGACTGTTAGTGCGAACCCAGTGCCATTTCATAAAAAATATTATTATTATTATTATTATTATTATACTTAAAGCAGCAGGTTGTTTATGGTATGCTAGCTCATGCTAGCTCCTCGCTCGGTATGTTGGACAGCATATATATCGATAAAACGTCATTTACCCTAAATACTTTCACGAAGGCTGTATTCGTCTGAGTACTTTAATAAAATAATTGTTAATTTAAATCATAATCTACCAGCTGGATAATCTACACTGCTGTCATGGCTTGTTGAAGCAAATGTTGAAAGTATTGGAATACCGCACGCGCTAGTTATGTCTGTAAACATGGTCACGTGATTAGCCACGTGTAGCTGCCAGAATTGTGAGCACTTAGCAAACGCTTTGTGACGTTATTTAAAAAAAAAAACTGTTCTAGGATGTCTTAAAAGCTGTTTTGGTTTACCTTTTATTCAGTATCTGGCACAGAATATGTCCAGGAACAAAAACAAAACCACATAACTCCTGGGGGTTTCCAGATTCTTGGCAACATCTACCTTGTTCATACACTTATTAGCCTTTTTGTCATGGGAACAGACCACCACAAAATCTTCACTGACTAGACAGTATTTTGGCCCATTCTCGGCTCCACAGTGATACAGACAGTGACATGTAGGGTCGGTATGTTTATAACCAGTGTGTACACTCTGTTGTGCTTGATAACTACAGGCCTATTGTCTGTAGTAACTACAGGCCTATTGGCATCCTCCCGGTAGTCTCAAAAGTACTAGAGAAGATTGTCTCATCTCATTATCTCTAGCTGCTTTATCCTGTTCTCCAGGGTCGCAGGCAAGCTGGAGTCTATCCCAGCTGACTACTGGCGAAAGTCGCCAGGTCATCACAGGGCTCACACAGACAACCATTCACACTCACATTCACACCTACGGTCAATTTAGAGTCACCAGTTAAAGGAACAGTCCACCGTACTTCCATAATGAAATATGCTCTTATCTGAATTGAGACGAGCTGCTCCGTACCTCTCCGAGCTTTGCGCGACCTCCCAGTCAGTCAGACGCGCTGTCACTCCTGTTAGCAATGTAGCTAGGCTCAGTATGGCCAACGGTATTTTTTGGGGCTGTAGTTAGATGCGACCAAACTCTTCCGCGTTTTTCCTGTTTACATAGGTTTATATGACCAGTGATATATGAAACAAGTTCAGTTACACAAATTGAAACGTAGCGATTTTCTATGCTATGGAAAGTCCGCACTATAATGACAGGCGTACTAACACCTTATGCGTGCTTCGACAGCGCATTGATACGGAGCTCCGTATCAATGCGCTGTCGAAGCGCGCAGAAGGTGTTAGTACGCCTGTCATTATAGTGCGGACTTTCCATAGCATAGAAAATCGCCACGTTTCAATTTTTTTAACTGAACTTTGTTTCATGTCACTGGTCATATAAACCTATGTAAACAGGAAAAACGTGGAAGAGTTTGGTCGCATCTAACTACAGCCCCAAAAAATACCGTTGGCCATGCTGAGCCTAGCTACATTGGTAACAGGAGTAAACAGGAGTGACAGCGCGTCTGACTGACTGGGAGGTCGTGCAAAGCTCGGAGAGGTACGGATAAGCTCGTCTCAATTCAGAAAAGAGCATATTTCATTATGGAAGTACGGTGGACTGTTCCTTTAACCTAACCTGCATGTGTTTGGACTGTGGGGGAAACCGGAGCACCCGGAGGAAACCCACGCGGACACATGGAGAACATGCAAACTCCGCACAGAAAGGCCCTCGCCGGCCACGGGGCTCGAACCCGGACCTTCTTGCTGTGAGGCGACAGCGCTAACCACTACACCACCGTGCCACCCACTAGAGAAGATTGTAGCCGAGCAATTATTGGAGCACTTCGAGTCTAATTCACAGCAATTTGGATTTAGACAAAAACACTCCACAGAATCAGCAAATTGTTATCTGCTCGAGAAGATCAAAGCTTCTCTTGATCAAGGAAATATTGTAGGGGCAGTGTTCTTGGATTAAAAAAGGCCCTTGACACTGTTAACCACAATGTTTTACTTAATAAATTAAATCAGTTCAAAATGTCGCCTGAATCTTTGAAGTAGTTTAAATCATACTTAGAGGGGAGACAGCAGTATGTCAGGGTTAATGGGATGAAGTCAAATATGTATGCAAACAGCATACATGGGGGTACCACAAGGATCTGTGCTTGGTCCACTGCTGTTCTCAATGTACATCAATGACTTACCAAGCTGCTGCCCAGGTGTCAACTGCCAGATGTATGCTGATGACACGATTATTTATGTGTCTATTAAGACACCCAGCTTGGCGGGCAAGCATCTGATGCAGGCTCTATCACACATATCTGAATGGCTTGACCTAACTCTTAATGTTAAAAAAAAAACAGTGTCCATATTCTTTTCCACGTATAACAGGCCTGTTCATGATGTATTTGAGGTTAGGATTAAGGAGGAATTCATTGAAGTGGTAAACGAGGTTAAGTATCTCGGTATTATCCTGGACAAACACTTAAAATTTGATAATCAGGTTAAGTACATTTGTAATAAGGTCAGACCAAACCTGAACTGTTTTCGTTTTATTAGAAGGAACTTGTCACATCAAGCTGGAAAATTATATATGCATGCAATGATTTTTTTCTCACCTATCATACTGTATCACAACATGGTCACAGGTTTCTGCAACTACTATGAGACCCATAGTTTCAATATACAAGCAAGCCATAAAAATTATGGACCGGAAACCAGTGAAATGGCATCATTGCTGCATATTAAGGAAACACAACCTTTTCACTTTTGAAAATTTTATTAATTTTAGTACTCTTAGATTCCTTTTTAAATGTCTAAATAACCATGTGTCGACACTGTTTTCTGAAGTGGTCATCAGGTGTCCGAGCTCTCATAGAGCGGTCACACGAGCTTCCACCTGTGGTGATTGTCTAGTCTCAAGATGTAAGACTTCTTTCTGCCAGTCTGCTCTCTCTGTAAGGGGGGCTAAACTTTGGAACTCTCTACCTACTGAGCTCCAACTAGAGACCAATATAAATGTTTTTAACAAAGGACTTAAACAATGGTTAAAATCTACACAACAGTGTTCGCATGAATTCTCTTAATCGATTAATTGCTTGATCATATTGCTTTTGTTTTGTGGCTTCTATATGAACTAAATATTGAAAAATGCTTGCATTCTCATTTTTTTTTCTTGATTGTTTTTCCCTTTTCTTATTCTTTATATTTCATTTGTTCTGTCTTTTCAAAGCCTCCTGTGGACTGGTGTTGCGAATTAGCACTTGTGCTAAAACACTCAAACAATGCATCTGGTTTGTCCAATGTCCACATCAAATAAACATTTAAATAAATAATACACTCGTACCAGTGCAACCCACACTGCCATGTCAGTATCACTGCTGTGCTGAGAACGTTGCAGCAATCTGTGCCACCTAATTCTCAGTGACAAATATGGTAGAGAAGGGCTTACAAATAAGCAATAGTCGGTGTACTGTACGGCAGCACGATGGTGTAAGTGGTTAGCACTGTCGCATCACAGCAAGAAGGTTCTGGGTTCGAGCCCGGTGGCCGACGGGGGCCTTTCTGTGTGGAGTTTGCATGTTCTCCCCGTGTCTGCGTGGGTTTGACATGCAGTTAGGTTAACATGGGACGGCCTTGGGCTGACGTGCCCAAGATTGGCGGCGCACACGTATGCGGCGGCTTTACTCTCCTATGATGAACTAAATTTCGTTGTACATTTTTGTGCACTGACAATAAAGGCATTCTATTCTATACATATGCTAAGTGTACCTTTAAGACCATCTTTACATGCTTGGGATGGGAATTATTATTTTTTTAATCTGTTATGTATTACGAATGATCAGCATATCCTACTGTATGTGAGATAAAGCTTTCATTTCTTCACCAACAGCATTTGGTACACTGGCTTCTGTTTTGCTGCTAGGAATTAAGAAAGGTGTCCTTTTGGTTTTTAGGCGAATCATCATGCTGCTAAGGAACTAACTGAGCAAGGCCAGCTGATGTTTAAGGGAGCTTCTGCACACTCTGAGTTCAAAAGAGAGTATAAGCTGAAAGGCTAGGTTTGCTCAGTCTGTGCCAATGCATCAGCACAGCCAGCAGCCCGACCTAGTGGAAGGAAGACTTCCAGTGTTTGTGTTCCCCACTGAGCTGTTTTTTTATGCAGATGAGCAGGCCTCACACAAGCAGGTGCTTACCCTCTACAACCCTTATGAGTTTGCACTCAAGTTCAAAGGTAAGATCCACACAAGTTTGCAAGCAATACATGACTGTCTTTCAGGATACTACAAATGGTGCACTCATGTAACTAACTGTTTGTTTTGCCCTCTCAGTTCTGTGCACAGCACCAAATAAGTACGCGGTAGTGGATGCCACCGGTGCTGTGAAGCCACAATGCTGTGTAGACATGTAAGCGACTTAATGAATTCCTTAACTGTTAAGTTAACCACTTAACGTGGAATATATTGTTGATCCAATCCTTCACTTTTAATTTTATAGCAAAATAAAATGGGTAGACCTGAGTATAGCTTTTAAATAAAAACCCTTGTGTGTTAACGTTATCTTAATGAAAATATGTGAAGGACATGTTTTGACATCTGCCTCATGACAGTGTCCAAAATCAGCTTTTGGTGATTTTTGTACATTTGCAAAGACAGGTTTATTTTATGTGAGATTAAAATGACCCTAACCTGATACCTAAAATGCAATTAGGAGAATGTAATTAGAAAAAAAAAGTATAGAAGGTCTGACAAATACACAATGTACGATGTGGTGTATATATATATATATATATATATATATATATATATATATATATATATATATATATACACACACACACACACATATATATATATATATATATATATATATATATATATATATATATATATATATATACACACACACACACACAGTGGGGCAAAAAAGTATTTAGTCAGTCACCAATTGTGCAAGTTAAAAAGATGAGAGAGGCCTGTAATTTTCATCATAGGTATACCTCAACTATGAGAGACAAAATGAGAAAAAAAAATCCAGAAAATCACATTGTCTGATTTTTAAAGAATTTATTTGCAAATTATGGTGGAAAATAAGTATTTGGTCAATAACAAAAGTTCATCTCAATACTTTGTTATATACCCTTTGTTGGCAATGACAGAGGTCAAATGTTTTCTGTAAGTCTTCACAAGGTTTTCACACACTGTTGCTGGTATTTTGGCCCATTCCTCCATGCAGATCTCCTCTAGAGCAGTGATGTTTTGGGGCTGTCGCTGGGCAACACAGACTTTCAAGTCCCTCCAAAGATTTTCTATGGGGTTGAGATCTGGAGACTGGCTAGGCCACTCCAGGACCTTGAAATGCTTCTTACGAAGCCACTCCTTCGTTGCCTGGGCGGTGTGTTTGGGATCATTGTCATGCTGAAAGACCCAGCCACGTTTCATCTTCAATGCCCTTGCTGATGGAAGGAGGTTTTCACTCAAAATCTCACGATACATGGCCCCATTCATTCTTTCCTTTACACAAATCAGTCGTCCTGGTCCCAAAGCATGATGTTTCCATCCCCATGCTTCACAGTAGGTATGGTGTTCTTTGGATGCAACTCAGCATTCTTTCTGCTCCAAACATGACAAGTTGAGTTTTTACCAAAAAGTTCTATTTTGGTTTCATCTGACCATATGACATTCTCCCAATCCTCTTCTGGATCATCCAAATGTTCTCTAGCAAACTTCAGATGGGCCTGGACATGTACTGGCTTAAGCAGGGGGACACGTCTGGCACTGCAGGATTTGAGTCCCTGGCGGCGTAGTGTGTTACTGATGGTAGCCTTTGTTACTTTGGTCCCAGCTCTCTGCAGGTCATTCACTAGGTCCCCCCGTGTGGTTCTGGGATTTTTGCTCACCGTTCTTGTGATCATTTTGACCCCACGGCGTGAGGTCTTGCGTGGAGCCCCAGATCGAGGGAGATTATCAGTGGTCTTGCATGTCTTCCATTTTCTAATAATTGCTCCCACAGTTGATTTCTTCACACCAAGCTGCTTACCTATTGCAGATTCAGTCTTCCCAGCCTGGTGCAGATCTACAATTTTGTTTCTGGTGTCCTTTGACAGCTCTTTGGTCTTGGCCATAGTGGAGTTTGGAGTGTGACTGTTTGAGGTTGTGGACAGGTGTCTTTTATACTGATAACGAGTTCAAACAGGTGCCATTAATACAGGTAATGAGTGGAGGACAGAGGAGCCTCTTAAAGAAGAAGTTACAGGTCTGTGAGAGCCAGAAATCTTGCTTGTTTGTAGGTGACCAAATACTTATTTTACCGAGGAATTTACCAATTAATTCATTAAAAATCCTACAATATGATTTCCTGGATTCTTTCCCCCCATTCTGTCTCTCATAGTTGAAGTGTACCTATGATGAAAATTACAGTGATATTAATTATTAAAAAAACAAAGAAACCAAGAGCTATATCATGTGGCAAATTAAATCTTTTTAAGTGGGAGAACTTGCACAATTGGTGGCTGACTAAATACTTTTTTGCCCCACTGTGTGTGTGTGTGTATATATATATGAATATGAAATATATATATATATATATATATATATATATATATATATATATATATATATATATATATATATGAATGAATTGACCATACAGTCATAAGGGGGAAGAAGAAATTACACAGTTCTTCCATTCTATGTTTTTATTTATTAGAGCCTACATAATTGTGTGGTCATCACCAACTTCTGTAAACAAGCAAATAATCTCAGGTGACAACAGAAAAAAAACACAACAGATTTCAATATGTTTTAATTTTTTCCCAAAAAGTATGCCAACATTCAGAAACCGGGTGGTGAAAAGATAAGTACACCCTACTTCCACAGTCATTAAGAAAGAAATGAACAGTCAGGTATTACTAATGAAATGCACAAGATTAGTTAATCACCAAGAAGTGTGACTACCTCTATGAAACCAGAACTTTTGGCAGTTTGGTGTTTGTCTATATCATGCCAAGAAGAAATCACATCAACCATGACCTCAGAGAAGCAATTGTTGCTGCTCATAAATCTGTGAAGGGTTATAAGGCCATCTCCAAATGATTCGAAATTCACCATTCTACAGTACGAAGGGCTGTTTACAAATGACAGCTGCCTTAAAGGCTCTTCAATCTTCTCAAGAATGGTTGTCTCAGCAAATTAAGTCTAAGGTCAGACAGTTTAATGCTCAATGATGATATTCCATCCATCCATCTGTTAATCTGTTATCTGTAGCCGCTTATCCTGTCCTACAGGGTCGCAGGCAAGCTCGAGCCTATCCCAGCCGACCATGGGTGAGAGGCGGGGTACACCCTGGACAAGTCGCCAGGTCATCACAGGGCTGACACATAGAGACAAACAACCATTCACACTCACATTCACACCTACGGTCAATTTAGAGTCACCAGTTAACCTAACCTGCATGTCTTTGGACTGTGGGGGAAACCGGAGCACCCGGAGGAAACCCACGCGGACACGGGGAGAACATGCAAACTCCACACAAAAAGGCCCTCGCCGGCCACGGGGCTCGAACCCGGACCTTCTTGTTGTGAGGTGACAGTGCTAACCACTACACCACCATGCCGCTGCTCAGTGATATTAATTATTAAAAAACAAACAAACCAAGAGCTACATCATGTGAGCTACAGGCCTTTGTGAGCAAATTAAATGTTTATGTTCATGACAACACAATCAGAAAAAGACTGAACAAGTGTAACTTTCATGGAAGGGTGGCTCGGAAAAAGCCCCTTCTCTCCAAAAAGAATATGGAGCATGACTCTGGTTTGCAAATTTGCATCTGAATAAACCACAAAAGTTCTGGAACAATATACTTTGGACTGATGAGTGAAGGTGGAGATGTTTGGTCATCATGCACAGTACCACGTTTTGTGAAAACCAAATGCAGCATATCACTGCAAACACCTCATACCAGCTGTGAAACATGGTGATGGAGGGATGATGATTTGGGTTTGTTTTGCAGCCACAGGACCTGGGGAAACTTGCAGTCATTGAGAATATATGAACTCCACTTTTATTGATATGCCAATATACTAGAATATTCTTGAGACAAATGTGAGGCCATCTGTTGAAATTGGGTCATGCAACAAGACCGTGATCCCGAACACAACAGCAGATTGACATATGAATGGATAAAGAAGAAAAAAATCAAGGTGTTGGAATGGCCAAGTCCAGGCCTCAGCCCCACTGAGATTTTGTGGCAGGATCTTAAGAGAGCTGTGCTCAAAAGAATGCCCTCAATCATCAATGAACTGAAGCAATGTTGTAAATTTTCACCAAAACAGTACAAGAGTGATAAATTCCTACAGAAAGCATTTACTTCAAGTTGTTGCTAAATGTGGTTCATATTACTGAATTATCGGGTGTACTTGTTTTTCCCCCCACCTGTTTTTTTTTTTTTTTATGCCTACATATTGAAATTTGTTTTGCTTTTTTGTCATCACTTGAGGTTGTTTGCTTGTTTATAGAAGTTGGTGCGGACCACACAATTGCTATTTTGGCCCTGATAAATGAAAACCGAGACTTGAAGGAGGGTATACTTTCTTTACCCCATGACTATAAGGGTTGATTCATCATCTTTCCACTTTTGACCTCTTGCCACTTCCTCCACCGCACAGAGTGATCCGGCACCGAGACGTGCGGGCCTGCCACTATGGTGTGATCGATAAGTTCCGGCTGCAGGTGTCTGAGCAGAGCCAGAGGAAAGCTCTGGGCCGGAAGGAGGTGTCTGAGCAGAGCCAGAGGAAAGCTCTGGGCCGGAAGGAGGTGATGGCCACACTGCTGCCCTCAGCAGCTCAGGAGCAGCCCCAAAGCCGGCCCCAGGAGGAGGAGCGCAGGATGAAAGAGCAGCTCACTGACAGCTTGTTCTTTGAGCAGACTGCATTCCAGACAGGTAGTGACAATCTGTACTAGACCTGTGAAATCTCATGAGACTTGGAAGCATGGGAAATTTAAATGCATCCTCTTTTGTTTTCTATTAATTTCATGTACTGCTTTAAGCTGAGTTGTTGAACTTGATTCTAACCATTGGTTTACATACAGTGGAACGCTGTAATAGAACCCTGCACTCCCGCGGGAGACCCGCGGGACCCGACGCAAAGCAGTGCGGCGCGAGACAAATTTTGAAAGCTCATTGCGGGCAGGAGGGGGAGTGCACAATGCGGGAGCGGGCGGGAGAGGTGATAAGCTGCAGTCCCGCTAACTAAAAACGTGTTTAAAATAAAATTTATAAATTATTAATTTATGTCTATCATATATACCGTATTTTTCGGACTATAAGTCGCACTTTTTTTCATGGTTCGGCGGCTGGCCATGCGACTTATACTCCGGTGCGACGTATATATGTTTTGTTTTGTTTTTTCACCGTGGACTAACTGGAGCTGATGCTGAGTCTGACAACAGCCACGCAGAAGAAGAGGAAACGGCGCTTCGTCTGCCGCTGGAGTTGGCAGTTGTTCAGAAGCGACACTGAGGATGAGGAATTCAATGGATTTGCTGATTTGGAGTGAAATCGTCAGCTTGATAAACTTGATTGACTTGTGTTTTATTATTAATGATAGGCCTATAGTTATTTAAATAAGTTTTGTAATGATTTTAGGCAGTGCTTAATTTGTGAAGTGGGAGGTCCCGGAACGCAGGAGGTGGGTGGGTCCGGCGACTCAAAAAAAAAAAAGGCGGGGGGTGGTTTACTACAACTTTACGCACACACGCCTATTGTGTGTGTAAAAAAAAATAATAATATCAGACATTATGATCTTAGTAAACGCTTTAGTGACGAACAGTTACAGACAGTAATATGTCGTGATATTATGTTATAAATATTATTTTTTTATTAGGCTATATATTAAATTATATATTAAATTTATCTTCTAAAATAACAGACTGTACTCATCACAACCGGTTTATTTCACCATTGGAGATCAGATCACACAAGACATGAGTTAAATGACTCATTTTAAGGATTTAAGTAGGGTATTTAAAAGCAGTGCTAGCGGGACTTCGTGGCTCAGGTGGATAAGGTGCCATACCATAAATCCGGGGACCCGGGTACGATTCCAACCTGCGGTCATTTTCCGAGCCCTCCCTGTTTTTCTCCTGCTCATTAAAAGCAGTGCCAGCAAACATAAGTGCAATCAATTCAAGTAATAGTTAAGAAATAAAGGGTTTACAAAACAAGTTGGAGAATTCATTTTAAAAATTTTAGTAAGCTTTCTTGTTTTTTTGCCATTTTTTCCACAGCGCAAGCTAACGGCTACAAAAAACCCGGTGTTCTATTGAGCGGAAGTATACACCCCATGTCCCCCCCCCTTCCCCTTTCACATAGATTTTGTGGATGTCATAGGAGAGAAATCAACAACAGATATCAAAATCAAAACCGAACACTAAACAAATTTTTATTTACTTATTTAATTTATTGTTTGATTTTTTTTCCCTTTGTGATGGTCACGGAAGTGATCTGATCCATTTAAATAGCTGCCGGAACACCGAATGAAATGAAAATAGCTGCCGGATCCGACAACGGAGGTTACGGATCTTGTTCCGTCATGTTCCGGCTCAAATTAAGCCCTGATTTTCGGCCTATAGGCTATTGAATAACTTGATGTTACGGTACATATTCAGCCAGTTTTTCTCTGGGCTATTATAAATGATTTTGTTTTGCATTTTTAAAAATAACTCTCCTTCCAAGATGAACTTTATTCTTCTTCTCTGATGTTATGGTGTTAATGGTCTGAATAACGTTTAATGTTTTTATCTGATATGACGTTAACTGGCAGGCGCACTTTCTGCCTGTTTTTTTCTCTGAGCGGTTGTTGTTGTTGTTTTTTCACTAGATGGTTGTTTTTACTACCGTACCTGTCTTTGGAGATGATATACCTATAGCCTACTTGACCTCTGATTTGATGAAATAAAATTCGACAAAAATGAAGAATGACACTCCTCGATGATGACTACAGCTTTAATAACACAGATGAAAGAGCCGTGGGGCGATAATAAGCCCTACCGGTAAAAATATTCTAAAAGCAAACTGATTAATGCATCAGTAATAGGCTACTAATATTAGTTATAATAATAATATAGGCTATTAGTAATAACGATAGTGATAGTATTAAAGATAGTAGTAGATATTTAAAATAATCAGACTAGGCTACTTACAGGGCAAAAGGCGCGTTATCACTGCTCAGCTGTTCGTTTATTAAATAAATAATGCAGTCGCACAGTAACCACGCGCCGCTTATCAGATAGAATCACAGATTCTATGGATAAAATAACCCTTCAAAAAAGTGCGACTTGTAGTCCGGTGCGACGTATATATGTTTTTTTCGTCTTCATAATGCATTTTTTGGCTGATGCGACTTAAACTCCGGAGCGACGTATAGTCCGGAAAATACGGTAATTTGTGCTGGATATTTTATTTGGCATTAATAAAAACATTTTAAGATGCCTAAATTTGCGGATGTGGTCTAATCTCGCGTACGTTTCCGATTCTTTTCTGCTCTTCCGTGTTTGAGATCTCCGATCATGGCAGAAGAGCAGAGCTCCTCTAGTGAAGCTCACAGTGCTTCAGAAGTAAGTGCTGCTTTAAAAAGAGGTACATTTACCGTTAAAAAGTCAAGAGTCCTGAAATCAGACATTTGGAAGTCGTTCTCACTCATGTACGATGCAGAGGGAAATCAGCTGCCCTTTGCTTGTTGTGATAAGTGCCAAAAGGTTCTGACATACAACGGCCATAAATCAGGTACATCAGGCCTGAATCGCCATGTATGTACTGTCTTAAAAGGACAACAATTGTTGGAGTTCAGAGGGAACAACGCAAAAGTGACAGATGCGTTGAAGGCAAAGACCGTGGAGAAATGCGTTGATTTTGTTGCTGCGGACCTCCGCCCGTATGACAGCATCGCTGGTCGGGGATTAGTTCAGTTAGCCCAACACTTAGTTGACACGGCAGCTACAATAGGCAAATTCGATGTGCGAGATATTCTGCCCCATCCAACAACTGTGTCACGTCATGTAGATGATAGGGCACTCAAATTTAGAAGAGCTGTTGTTGATGACATGAACAATGACAAGAACTTTCGTGAGAAATAACGCGAACGTCTGCATCATGCGGGATTTGCGGACGGGAGCGGGACAAAATATGGCAGGCGGGAGCGGGACTGAAAATCATAATTCTTTGCGGGAGTGGGCGGGAGTGGGACTGAAAATCATAATTCTTTGCGGGAGTGGGCGGGAGCGGGACTGAAAATCATAATTCTTTGCGGGAGCGGGACTGCACAATGCGGGAGTGGGACTGAAAATTCTTTGCGGGAGCGGGACTGCACAATGCGGGAGCGGGACTGAAAATTCTGTCCCGCGCAGACCTCTACGCTGTAATACATTTAACCTAATTTATTTTAATTACATTTGGAAGGAATTACAGTTGCAACCATAAGTTTACATACAGTCTAGCAAAAGACACAAACTTTTTTTTCTCCATGTCTGACAGTAAAATTGAGGAAACTTTTCTTGTTTCAAGTCAGTTAGGATCCCCCAATTATTATTATTATTATTATTATTATTATTATTATTATTATTATTATTATTATTTGTTTTTGTAAAATGTCAGAATAATCAGAATTTTTTTTTAGAATTTTTATTTACTTTCATCAAAGTCAGAAGTTTACATACACTAAGTTGACTGTGACTTTAAACAGCTTGGAGCATTCCACATGATGATGTTTTGACATTAGACGCTTCTGACAGGCTAATTGACATCATCTGAATTAATTGGAGGCACGCCTGTGGATGTATTTTAAGGCACACTTTCCAACACAAAGGCCTCTTTGTATGACATCATGGGGAAAATCAAAAGAAATCAACCAAGACATCAGGAAAAGCATTGTGGATCTTCACAAGTCTGGTTCATATTTGGGTACAATTTCCAGATGCCTCGGTCCCACGTTCATCTGTTCAAACAATAATACACAAGTATAAACACCATGGGAGCACACAGCCATCATACTGGAGGAGACGGCTTCTGACAACAGCGAAAGACCTTGTAAAGATGCTGGCTGAAGCCGGTAAGAGAGTATCATTATCCACAGTAAAACGAGTTCTGTACCGACATGAGCTGAAAGGCCACTCAGCGAGCAGAAAGCCACTGCTCCAAAGCCACCATAAAAAAGCCAGATTAGAGTTTGCAGCTGCACATGGGGACAAAGCTCTTAATTTTTGGAGACATGTCCTGTGGCCTGATGAAACAAAAATTGAACTGTTTGGTCATAATGATCATCGTTATGTTTGGAGGAGAAAGGGGGAAGCTTGCAAGCCTCAGAACACCATCCCAACCGTGAAGTATGGGGGTGGCAGCATCATGTTGTGGGTCTGCTTTGCTCCAGGAGGGACTGGTGCACTTCACAAAATGGATGGCATCATGAGGAAAGAAAATGATGTGGATATATTGAAGCAACATCTCGAGACATCAGCCAAAAAGTTAGAGCTTGGGCATGGATGGGTCTTCCAAATGGACAATGACCCCAAGCATACCTCTAAATTAGTTGCAAAAACTGGCTTAAGGACAACAAAGTGAAGGTATCACAAAGATGGCCTCATCTCATCTCATCTCATTATCTCTAGCCGCTTTATCCTTCTACAGGGTCGCAGGCAAGCTGGAGCCTATCCCAGCTGACTACGGGCGAAAGGCGGGGTACACCCTGGACAAGTCGCCAGGTCATCACAGGGCTGACGCATAGACACAGACAACCATTCACACTCACATTCACACCTACGGTCAATTTAGAGTCACCAGCTAACCTAACCTACATGTCTTTGGACTGTGGGGGAAACCGGAGCACCCGGAGGAAACCCGCGCGGACACGGGGAGAACATGCAAACTCCACACAGAAAGGCCCTCGCCGGCCACGGGGCTTGAATCCGGACCTTCTTGCTGTGAGGTGACAGCGCTAACCACTACACCACCGTGCCGCCCAAGATGACCTCAATCCTATAAAAAATTTGTGGCTGGCACTGAATAGGCATGTGTGAGTAAGAAGGCCCAGAAATTTGACTCCGTTCCACCAGTTCTGTCAGGAGGAATGGGCCAAAATTCCAGCAAGATGTTGTGAGAAACTTGTGGAAGGCGACCCAAAACGCTTAATCCAAGTTAAAAAGTTCAAAGGCAATTCTAACAAATATTAACCAGGTATATGTAAACTTCTGACTTTGATGAAAGTAATTAAAAATTCTCTAAAAAAAAATTCTCGCTGATTATTCTGACATTTTACAAATAAAAAAAAAATTGAGGGATCCTAACTGACCTAAAACAGGAAAAGTTCCCTCAATTTTACTGTCAGACATGGAGGGGAAAAAGTGTCTTTTTCTAAATTGTATGTAAATTTCTGGTTGCAACTGTAAATTTAGTATTCACTAGGGATGCATTGATACCGATAATGGTATCAGATCTTGGTCCAGTACCATGCGCATTGATTTTGTACTTAAAGTGCTTCAATACCAACATCTGCTACCACCTGACACTGTGATGTAAGCCTAGTGTATGTTGTCTTACTAACAAGCAGACGGCACCAAATGACAGCAGTCTGAAAGCATTTCGTGATTAATTATGGGAATCAAAGCACAGCAGAATGCACACTGTGCTCAGCAAAAATATAAAGAGGAGGAACTACAGTATCTTCCTAAAATACAAGTAACCCAATAAAACATCTTAAACTCCTCATGCTGAGTTTTATGTTTATTACTAGCAGCACCAAAGTGAAAATAACAGCCCTTACCCAGTATGTTGTTCTTGACGACAAGAATTCTGCCCCAGTGAAGACAACAAGATGTGCTTTATTTACACTGTAGTTACAGTTGTGGTCAGAAGTTTACATACAGTGACATGAATGTCATCTTGGATATGAATGTCATGGCAATATTTGGGCTTTCAGTAATTTCTTTGAACTGTTCTTTTTCTGTGGCAAAATGATTGTACAGCATACATCTTTAATTAAAAAAACCCACTAGAATTTGGTGCACAAGTTTTAATTTTCTTTGGGTTTTCTGAAATCGACACAGGGTCAAAAATTAACATACACTCACTTAGATTATTAATTCAGAGGTGCTGAAACTTCCAAAATGTCTCTTATCTTGCCAAGGCTGAGGTCTCTTAACTTCCTGTTAGTGATCATGATTGGCTATAGCTGGTAGCTTACAACAGGACAATGAACCCAAACACGCATCAGAGCTGGTTGTGGAGGATAAAGCAGGCTAACATTAAGCTTAAAACAAGTCCTGACTTCAACCCAGTTGAAAATATATGGACCGTGCTTATAAGTCGAGTCCATGCCAAGAAAAAAAAAATTAACTGAACTCTACCAATTCTACCATGAAGAGTCATGAAATATCCAACCAGAATTCTGCCAGAAGCTTGTTCATGGTAAACAAAAATGTCTGGTCAAGGTGAATATTGTGAAGAGACGCTTTACCCAAATATTAGGTGTGACTGATATAAAAATTTTTTGACCCTGTATGTATAATTTTGACCCTGTGTTGATTTCAGAAAATCCAAAGAAAATTCAAACTTGTGCACCAAATTCTAGTGTTTTTTTTTTAGATGTATGCTGTACATTCTGCCACAGAAGTAGAACAGTTGAAAGAAATTACTGAAAACCCAAATATTGCCATGACATTCATATCCAAGATGACATTCATGTCACTGTATGTAAAACTCTGACAGTACAGAACTGGGGCAAAAAAAAAACTGTACAGAAGTGCTTTTCCAAAGTGAAACAAAACCAGATCTCCATTGCAGTCCTACACCATAACTAATGTAGGTAGCTAATGTCTCGCCTCGTCTCGTCTTCTTCCGCTTTATCCGGGACCGGGTCGCGGAGGCAGCAGTCTAAGCAGGGAAGCCCAAACTTCCCTTTCCCCAGACACCTCGGCCAGCTCCTCGGGAAGAACACCGAGGCGTTCCCAGGCCAGCCGAGAGACATAGTCCCTCCAGCATGTCCTGGGTCTTCCCCGGGGCCTCCTCCCGGGGGGACATGCCTGGAACACCTCCCCAGGGAGGCGTCCAGGAGGCATCCGAAAAAGATGCCCGAGCCACCTCAGCTGATTCCTCTCGATGTGGAGCAGCAGCGGCTCTACTCCGAGCTCCTCCCGAGTGACTGTGCTTCTCACCCTATCTCTAAGGGAGCGCCCAGCCACCCTGCGAAGGAAACTCATTTCGGCCGCTTGTATCCGCGATCTTGTCCTTTCGGTCATTACCCAAAGCTCATGACCATAGGTGAGAGTCGGAACGTAGATCGACCGGTAAATTGAGAGCTTCGCCTTTTGGCTCAGCTCCTTCTTCACCACGATGGACCGGTAAAGCGACCGCATCACTGCGGAGGCTGCACCGATCCGCCTGTCGATCTCACGCTCCATCCTTCCCTCACTCGTGAACAAGATCCCAAGATACTTAAACTCCTCCACTTGAGGCAGAACTTCTCCACCAACCTGGAGAGGACAAGCCACCCTTTTCCGGTCGAGAACCATGGCCTCGGACTTGGAGGTGCTGATTCTCATCCCAGCCGCTTCACACTCGACTGCAAACTGCCCCAGTGCATGCTGAAGGTCCTGGTTTGAAGAAGCCAACAGGACAACATCATCCGCAAAAAGCAGAGATGAAATCCTGTGGTTCCCAAACAGGATTCCTTCTGGCCCCTGGCTGCGCCTAGAAATTCTGTCCATAAAAATTATGAACAGAACCGGTGACAAAGGGCAGCCCTGCCGGAGTCCAACATGCACTGGGAACAGGTCTGACTTACTGCCGGCAATGCGAACCAGACTCCTGCTCCATTCGTACAGGGACCGGACAGCCCTTAGCAAAGAGCCCCGAACCCCATACTCCTGAAGCACCCCCAACAGAATACTACGGGGGACACTGTAAACAGTGTTGGCAGAGTACTGCTTTCCCCTCCTGAGGCGCCGGACGGTTTGCCAGAATTTCTTCGAGGCCGACCGATAGTCCTTCTCCATGGCCTCCCCGAACTCCTCCCAGTTCCGAGTTTTTGCCTCCGCAACTGCCCGAGCTGCAGCACGCCTGGCCTGCCGATACCCGTCAGCTGCCTCGGGAGTCCTGGAGGTTAACATGGCCCGATAGGGCTCCTTCTTCAGCTTGACGGCATCCCTTACTTCTGGTGTCCACCACCGGGTTCGGGGATTGCCGCCACGACAGGCACCGGAGACCTTGCGGCCACAGCTCCGAACAGCTGCGTCCACAATGGAGGTAGAGAACATGGTCCACTCAGACTCAATGTCCCCCGCCTCCCTCGGAAGCTGGGAAAAGCTCTCCCGGAGGTGGGAGTTAAAGACCTCCCCAACAGAGTGCTCGGCCAGACGTTCCCAGCAGACCCTCACCATACGTTTGGGCCTGCCAGGTCTGTCCAGCTTCCTCCTCCGCCAGCGGATCCAACTCACCACCAGGTGGTGATCAGTTGACAGCTCAGCCCCTCTCTTCACCCGAGTGTCCAAGACATAGGGCCGGAGATCAGATGAAACGACTACAAAGTCTATCATTGACCTCCGACCTAAGGTGTCCTGGTGCCACGTGCACTTATGGACACCCCTATGCTCGAACATGGTGTTTGTTATGGACAAACCGTGACTAGCACAGAAGTCCAATAACAAAACACCACTCGGGTTCAGATCGGGGAGGCCGTTCCTCCCAACCACGCCCCTCCAGGTGTCACTGTCATC
This sequence comes from Neoarius graeffei, assembly GCF_027579695.1. NCBI lineage: Eukaryota > Metazoa > Chordata > Actinopteri > Siluriformes > Ariidae > Neoarius > Neoarius graeffei. Next base: position 51,507,081 of record NC_083576.1, read on the forward strand.
TCCCACGTGAGCATTGAAGTCCCCCAGTAACACAATGGAGTCCCCAGTCTGAGCACTCCTCAGTACCTCTCCCAGGCACTCCAAGAAGGCCAGATACTCTATACTGCTATTTGGGCCGTAGGCACAAACAACAGCAAGAGCCCTCTCCCCAATCCGAAGGCGCAGAGAGGCGACCTTCTCGTTCACTGGGGTAAACTCCAACACATGGCGGCTGAGCTGGGGAGCTATAAGCAAGCCCACACCAGCCCGCCGCCGCTCACCACGGGCGACTCCAGAGAAGTGGAGAGTCCAGCCCCTCTCGAGGAGCTGGGTTCCAGAGCCCAAGCTGTGCGTGGAGGTGAGCCCGATTATCTCTAGCCGGTACCTCTCAACCTCCCGCACAAGCTCAGGCTCTTTCCCCCCCAGCGAAGTGACATTCCATGTCCCAACAGTCAGCCGCTGTGTCCGGGGATCAGGTCGTCGAGGCCCCTGCCTTCGACTGCCACCCAATCCACATTGCACCAGGTAGCTAATGCACTTTATTTAAAGTGCTGATGACACGTTTTTGACATCTTTGGTGATGTTTTATAGCATAAAAAGTAATTCCCGATGATCCGTATATTAATTCACGAAGGCACCTATTTTACAAGTTATGATGATAAACGCGGCTATTTGGGCAAATTTGACGGGGCTGCAGCACCCAGGAGACGAAGGAGGAGGAGGAGCTATATGACGTCAGCGAAAGAACCTTCCTCCTAACTTACCAGTTTGTTGTTGATGCGACAGGTGTTCAGTTTATCATTATTAGTATTTTTATTAGACATTATTATACATTATTATATATATATATATATATATATATATATATATAGTTATTATGCCTTCGTGTTGTGTTGCCGGCTTTTGCTCCAAAACCCACAAGGATGGGGTAAGTTTATTCAAGTTTCCCAGAGATCCCGAGCTGCATGCGAAGTGGGTGAAGCAAGTCAGGCGCACTCGTGACAAGTGGGAGCCCTTACCAACATCCGTCCTGTGCTCTGAACACTTCGATTTGGATTGTTTTGACACCCTTCCCAGCTTAAAAGAATCTCTTGGGTGTTCAGTTCAGCACAAACGTGTGTTACTACCATCAGCAGTGCCTACACAGTGTTGCCAGATTGGGAGGTTTCCCGCCCAGTTGGGCGGTTTCAAGTGCATTTTGGTGGGTTTTGAACATATTTTGGGCTGGAAAACGTCAGCAGTATCTGTTGCCAGATACTGCTGAAGTTTTCCAGCCCAAAATATGTTCAAAACCCACCAAAATGCACTTGAAACTGCCCAACTGGGCGGGAAACCTCCCAATCTGGCAATACTGCCAGTATTCCGGAGGGGGTCTACTAGTAGCTATGCCGGATCCAAAGACAGTCCTCCTGTCAGAACATGTGTTGTGAAATGACATAAGATAAAGGTACGTAGAGCTATAGATTCTACATGATAATCATAAATGTAATCATAAAGTCAGCGTGATATCAGTCATGTATTTGCTTGTGAAAGCTTGCGGCTTTCATGTAACTGCCGCCTAGCAACGAGAGGCAAAGGGTAAAGAGGGTAGACTATCATAGATTCTATTCGGAAGAGATCAACACAATTCTAGACTCCCAGAAGAGGAAGAGCTAGCACTAGAGAGTTCACCGGCGTTTTCATGCGCCATTTCCATTGAGTAGAACCAGAGTAGAACAGCCAGTGAACCGCAGCGTGTTCTTCCGCTGACGTCACAACATGGCCGCGAGCCACGGACCCAGTTTTCTTGCGCTGTGCAATTAAAAGTTGGATATTATTTGCGTAACAACAGCTTCTTTTCACGTAATTATAACAGAAATCTAACATGTTTGCCATGTTGTATAGTTTATTTAAGAAATTGCATAGAGTCATGTTTGTGTCATCAGCCCTTTAAAATCAACTAGCTAACTACAAAGAATGAATCTAGTAGCACATCTGTGTGAACACTGTTTAAACAGGGAATCATAAAGTGAAATACATGTTCCTTGAGTGACTGTACATGTTCCCTAGTTGATTAATGCTAACTAGGCTACTCATTTCACTATTAGTTTTGGCAAGTGCCAAAAAACATATATTTGTACTCCGTTTGGGAGAAAAAGGGTATTAATGTATGCCTAGTATTCAGTATGTAGAAATGTTTCTAGGTGGGGGCAGTACGGTGGTACAGTGGTTAGCACTGTTTCCTCACATCAAGAGGGTTCGGGGTTCGACTGTTGATCAGTCCTGCACACCGGCTTGGAGGAATTTTAGCCCATTCCTCTGTACGGAACAGCTTCAACTCTGGGATGTTGGTGGGTTTCCTCACATGAACTGCTCGCTTCAGGTCCTTCCACAACATTTCGATTCGATTAAGGTCAGGACTTTGACTTGGCCATTCCAAAACATTTTACTTTTATTCTTCTTTAACCATTTGGTAGAACGACTTGTGTGCTTGGGATCGTTGTCTTGCTGCATGACCCACCTTCTCTTGAGATTCAGTTCATGGACAGATGTCCTGACATTTTCCTTTAGAATTCGCTGGTATAATTCAGAATTCATTGTTCCATCAATGATGGCAAGCCGTCCTGGCTCAGATGCAGCAAAACAGATGCAGCAAAACAGGCTCTTCGGAATCAAAAGCTGCGTGACTTGCTCTTTAGTTTGAGTGTCCTGCGTCACTCGGTATAATCTATCCTTCATAATCGCGAAGTAGGGGAAGGACAGGCTGGCTTTTGGCTGGAGCATTTGACCATCGATTACTCTCACTTGGTCAAATGCATGCCGCAGAGTCTCGTCTCGCGACTGCTCTAATGGAAAATCCGCGAGGGATTCCCCAAGAGAGAGAGGAGGGGCCGGCGGCTCCTCACTCTGACGCGGAGCTGACGTAGACGGCTCTGTGACAGCTGCTCCCGCCAACGCGACACCGGGACCTCCCCTTATTAAACTATGGCAGGACCCACTCTTCACTAGGTGATTCATTAATTCCCCAAATCCCGGCCAATCCGTCCCCAAAATTATCAAGTGGGTAAGGCGAGGATTAACCGCTGCCTTTACTATAAATTTTTCCCCTTGAAAAAAAATGTGGACCGACACTAAAGGGTAGCTGTGAACATCCCCGTGCACACACAACACCTTCACCAATTGTGCTCCCCCCAATGCCTTGTCTTGCACCAGGTTTTGGTGGATTGAGGTCTGATTACAACCCGAATCCACCAACGCCTGATATGTATCCCCTTGGATACTCACCAGTATGCGATACGCTCCGGCCCGATCGAGGGCGGCTCCTGGCGCGTCGGGGATCTGAACCACCGCGCCCACCTCCATTACCGAGCACTGCTGTTGGAGGTGGCCTGGCTCCCCGCAGCGCCAGCAAACCGGCCCGGGCTTCCTCTCTGCACTGGTGCTCTGGGGCTCACTCACCTGAGGGGGGGGGGAGAGACAGACACAGACGGGAGAAACGGGAGGGCACCGCGGGTGCGGCGGGCCGGCTGGGGCCGGCCGGCTGGGGTGGGGCCAGCCCCTGCCTCCGCGGTGGGGGAACGGGGCGAGGATGAGACACAGGAGGAGAGGGGGAGAGAGAGAGAGGAGAGAAGAGGTTGTCTGCTGTCCTGCCGTCGGGACAGCCGCCAAATGGTCCTCCGCCAGCTCGATTGCCTGATCCAGCGACGCCGGGCGGTGGCACTGGACCCACTCTGCAGCTCTGGCTGGTAGACGCGCGATGAACTGCTCCAGTGCCACCTGGTCGATGATCCCCTCGGCGTCGCGGTTGTCGGCCCGCAAACACTGCCCGCAACCACTGCCCGCAGGTGTCCCAGAGTTGCTGGCCAAACACGAACGGCCAGCCGACTTCCTCCAAGCGCAAAGCGCGGAGGCGCTGCCATTATTGCTCGCGGGTGCGTCCCACACGCTGGAGGACGGCCCGGCGAAAGTCCGCGTAGGCCAGCCGGCTGTCGGCAGGGAGCTGTAGCGGGGCCAGCTGCGCCTCTCCCGTTAGCAGGGAGAGGAGGCACGCCGCGCGCTGTTCCATCGGCCACCCTGAAGTCTCTGCAACCTGTTCAAAGAGCGTGAGGAAGACCTTGGGGTTGTCCTGCGGGCCCATCTTCATCAGGGTGAAGGGGGACGGTCCCGCAGCGGTGGACCCCGCCAACACGAGGAGGTGCCGGAGTGCCTGTCGCTCTTCCTGCTGAGCCAGCACCAGGGCCTCGAACCGCTGTTCCTGTTCCTTCCGGAGGGTGACTAGTGCCTGGTGCTGGCTTTGCTGGGCCGTGGCGAGGGCGTGGACCAGCTCGGCGAAAGGGGAGGACTCCATGGGGCTGTTCTGCTTCGGCGCTCCAAGTCCCGGGTTTCAGCACCACTGTAGCAACTCGGAGGGTGGGTGGAGCACAGAAGGACGGCAGGCCAGAACTGAGTTCACAAAACCATTTATTATAGCTTTTCAGCCTTAACTATACTTTTATACACACACATGCACACGCACACACCAGTCGTCTGGTTGGGGAGCGAACCCTTTCTGCTCTCACTCTCTTCCTTAAATAGGGCGCGGTCACTGGGGAAGACACACAAACACAGGTTAATTCACATCAGGTGTAATGATTCTGCCACTTACCTTCCCCGACTCCACCCTCCGGTCACAGACCGATGCTTGGCCACGCCCCCACTGCCACACTGTATTTTTGGAATGTTGTTAAAATCGCTTGAAAAGTCTTTTTTTTTTTAAAGCTGTAGTGGTCCAATCCATCGCATAAATATATTTTTTCTTGATATCTCGATTTTGCTTTTGGTTCTAGTCCGTTAACATAGTCAGATGTGCAGTGTTTTCCACAAGATGATGATGGATGCGTTCTTGGCCCGGACGCCCTCTTTGATTGTTGCCCGTCGCTTGGAAACCAGACGTGAACCAGGAGGCAAAAAGTCATGTGATTTGCAAACAAAGACTTGGTGACCTAGCCAAGGTTTACCCCACCTCTCACCCAGAATCAGCTGGGATTGGCTCCAGCTCACCCAGGACCCTCAAGCTTATCCATAATGGATGGATAGGTTTCTATATGATCCTGCAGTTCTTTTTTATGTCACTAGGTAGCAATAGAGAGCCAAATTCATGACCAGTGATGATTTGTAAACTCATGTGTGTATGTGTTCCACAGAGAGTCGTGCAGCATCAGGTGGCCCCAGCCTGCTAACCGTCCTGTTGGGCCTCGTGTGTATGGCTGCCCTTATGCTCCCTACTCTGGGAGAGCCAGAATCCACAGTGCCTGTCTACCTCCACTTAAGTGTTAATAAGAAACTCGTAGCTGCTTATGTGTTAGGTGAGTTGCACTGTGAATTTTTACAAAGTATTTTATTTTCTTAATGCATTTTTGTAGTCATTGATTTTCCTGTGATTGTTCTTTGTATGCAGGTCTTCTTACAATGGTTATCCTCCGCACATGAAGTGCCACAGTCTGATGACTTTGTACAGGGAGGAACTGAAGAAAAAGAGGGGAAATAGACATTTGCACAACCAAAAGAGTTGTGAAAAAAGGGGTGAGCCCATGTGATAGATAAAAGCCACCCTTTTAACAGGAACTAACTGCTTCAATGGCATTACAAACGTACGCCCAATGAAGATGCAAACGTCATGGGGCAAGGGAGGGATGTACTTTCAGTGGGCATCCAGAAACACTGACTGAGCTGGCAACGGAGTCATGCTGACTATCAGGGATGACAGGAAAGGGTTGTGTGCATACTTATGAAGAATATGTTAAATTAAATGTGTTTTACTTCATATCTTTTGTGTCTGTGCTGCTTTGTTACTGCCGTAAAACGGATAATGAACATGCATGTGGCTTGTTTTGAGAACATCTTTAGAGTCCACCACATCAGCCATGTTGTTCGTACTGCTTCATGTTTGGTTTCCAATCAATCACACAAAAAATGATTTGATGCTCATGAAAAATAAACAATATATATTTTTCAAATTGTACCATCTTATGGTTGACTAAATCCAGTTAATTAACATTAATTTCTCAATGCTGTTTTCCAGGCCTGTTTCTCCTCTTCTGATTCTTTGTTTTTACACCCCAGAAGAATATGAATGCTTCATGATCGCATCATCTTTGTGATTTCCTGATGTTATGTTGGTAACCTAATGCAGTCGTGTAAATTGCAGGTTGTTGTTTTCGCACTACAAAGGCACCTCCTGCAACTGCATGATCTACATATACAGACCCAAGATTTTTGCTGCCTCAAAGCAACAAATGTTCTGGGTTCTAACCTACTGGTCAGCAAGGTCCTTCCGGTGTGGAGTTTGCATGTTCTGTGTGTGGATTTCCTCTGGGTGCCCTCTAGTAATGCAGAAGTGAGAAGTTCTTTATACCCTTCCTGCTGTTTTGCAAATGCACACATTTTTTTGCTTGGTGCATACAAATTGAACATGAAATATATTTTTAGTCATTTAAGTGTTTGCAAGTTCGAGTGAACTTCTGTGCACCAAACGCTTAGGGGGAATTTGTTATTGAGAAATGTCTTCCAGTGTCTAACTCTAACTGTAGAAAAACTACAGGGCTTTTCATTTCACGTTCAATGAGGTAAAGCACCTTCCAGCTATGGTCTTTTAAAAAAATGACCGATTTAATCTTATATTCAGGGCCTTTGTTATGGAAGGTGAAGAGCTAAAAGCAAATACAAAGAAATGTTCAGTTCTTCCATGAGATCCACTTGTACTATAATGTTTACATCTTGAATTAGGAGTAATATTCTTACAAGAACATAAGCACATGACTTGCCCAGCAAGAAGCCAGGATATAAGATGAATTGCCAGACAAATAATTTATTTTGTAATCTGAACATTAATAAAGGGGACAAGAAAATATTTGTCCATTTAGAGCAGAGCTCAGCAAAGCACTCGACTCACAAGCTTAAGGTTCTTCCACACTTGAAAGAGGACATCGTAATTTAAATATCAGACAAGTCCACAGGACAAAAAAAAAAAAGCACACCCCCCCCCAATCAGTAAATCAAACCACAAATACTTCAGCCATCAATACAGTACAGAAAGGGGACCTGTATGACCCACTCCCTGCTCCCCCCTTTGCAAAGAAAGTCATTCAGAGAAAGGATAAAAGTGCAGTTCTGCCTTAGATATATTATGGGGCAATAAACCACACCATTAATTTCACTTCTACAAAACAGAATTTACAATCATTTTCTTGTTTGCAAATAAAAAAAATGTATGCATGATGCTCTGAGGAAATAAAGCCTTTTTTAAAGAAAATTCATAAAACCATTTACAAAAAAATACTATTTACTAAAATAAAAGCTCAAATGAATAACAACTTACAGGTACAATTGTACAGCTCTCTTATTTACAGACCTTTAATGGCACACTACTTTCATGAAATCAGTAGATTCCTCCTCCAAACAAAACTCCTTTCTATTGCATGTTCAAATGTCACCATCAGCAGCCACTTCTATTCTTCTACTTATCTAAACTGCTTCAGGAACTTCCCTCGACAGCGGTTTGCAGTAGTTCACCCCATGCAAAAAAAAAGGCATTAAACAACTCATTTAAGGTTAGTACTGTCACACAGTGATAATCCATAGACAAGTGAATAAGGGTGAAGCCACCATGTTTAAAGGGCTGGAAAACACTGCATTGAGACAGCTCACTTCTCTAAAGCTGACAAGGAAGGCTAAACCATGTCCTAGGGTGGTAGACCTTAAGACAAATTGCAAGTGGGGCTGTTGAATGTGCTGTAGTGTTTAAATCCTGGCTTTAGTGGTAAACATCCCCATTAATATTGCATTCGACCACCATTTACTCCAATATCTGACGGCAATGGTTAACTCCATTAGAAAAACGTAATGAAGCACTAAGAGTGATAAATAGGCACTCCATGTTGTCGCCGCCGCCTCCGTCCATCTACACGAATAATGAAAGGCTGATACAAACTCAGCTGTAAATGTATGCATGCAAGTACCCAACTGTCAGTTAACCACTCGAGCACTGTGTACACATCCACTCCCATACAGATTACAAGTGACAAGCTAATAGGCATGACAAATGTAATATACATACTTACAAAAAAAAAAAGCTGAAGCCAAAATAAGTTAATTCTTTTCACACACAAAATACCTGTTGGCAATCTACTCGTATAAAGACCTATAGTAATAGGCCTAGCCACAGGCAACCTAATGATACTGTTGCAAGAGGGAACGCTTTCAGCTCTCCAAGAGCTTCTTTTTTTTTTTAAATATATATCAGCATTCCTCTAATTTCAGCGAGCTACAAGAACACATTCATAGAGAAACTGCACGGTTGTAAAATGCTGTTGATTTCATTCTAGGAGAGTCACCCTAAATATTACAACTTTATATAGCAGCTGGTGCAAACAGCATTCAGTCTTTGCCCCTGCCGATTACCCCAATGGTACAGTCCATACAAAATACATGCGGGGCTTTGGCTTCTTTTATTACAGAGCTTCCCCACACTGTCCTACTGAGCAAGCAAATCCTCACCCCCCCCAAAAAAAAAAAGCACGGCTGGGAGGGTATGGAACAGAAGCACAAGAAACTCCAGCAGCTCTTTCATGTGGCCTTTCTAGTAATATGATATGTTGATCACTTGGGTGAAAGATCCTGGAGGGGGGTGAAGGGAGAGTTGCTCAAGGAGGGTGAAACTCCTTCCATCTTAGCTGGAGAACCTGAAGAGGAGCCAACACTGCTGAGGCTTCCATCAAGCAGATCAGGGGATAAACTACAGGAATAAAGAAAATCATACATTAAGCTCACAACACACGAATAGATTTAAAAGACACACCCCACTGAGCTGGAATTAAATCAGAGTGGCTTTCAGCTCCAAATGTAGACAACCATACCTCATCTGCCTTATTTATATATTTTACCCCAATAATGCTCAAAATGCATACACCACATGCTTTGCCATTCCAGAAACGGGTGATTATACAACACAATCGCCACTACAGAATACGCACCGTGAGCCGAGTTCAGGTAGGTGGGCTGTGTCTGTGGACAACATGGTGGTGGTACCCTGGAAAAGTCTCTTTGGCTGGCTTTCTGCTTCCATCTCACCTGAAACTAGGCGACGTAACATTTAATTTAAAAAAAAAAAAAAAGCCACCACACCCAGAAATCCAATAAAGGGTTCATTTCACAGTCCTGTGTACAAAGCTAATATACTGTCCATCTGTCATGACAACCAAGACAGGTACAAAAACAGCTAACCAGTGTTCATTTCAAAAAAATACAGTGGATATAAAAAGGGCAAAACACTCCGGTTAAAACCGCAGACTTCTGGGAAACAAAAATGAATCAAAGATGAAAGTCAGATCTTTGACTCACCTTTAATGTAATCTAACAAACAAAATGAAGTGCAAAAATCAAATAGAAATATTCTAGAAGAAAAAAAAAATGACAAGTTACAGGTTATAACCAGGTCACGTGTACAGCCCTTAACACTTTAATATGCATTATATAAAAAACCCTTTTGCTTGTAATAATGCACACAGTCTTAGGTGAGAATCTACCAACTTAATCTGGTCATTTTATTCCACTCTTCCTTTTTCACTTCAGAAGTATCAGACTGTACAGCCCTCTTCAAATCATTCTACAGGTTTTTGAGAGGATAGGATTTAGATCGGCTCTGACCAGGCCTTTCCAAAACACTGATCATCTTCCTGCATTTTTTTTTTTTTTTTAATTGAACTGAATTTGTGCTTTTGGTCCTCATGCTGGAAGGAGAGACTTTTCTTCACCTTCAGCTGTAACAGAGGTCTGCAGGTTGTGTGACAAAATAGACTGGAATTTGAAGCCATCCATTATTCCCTCTATAACTGCCTCGAGTTCCAGTCCCAGCTGAAGAGAAGCGGTCACACAGCATGACACTGCCACCACCATGCTTCACTACAGATGTGACATTCTTCGAGTGATAAATTATAATTTTAGAATTATGCCCCCAAAAATATACCTTGATCTAATCAGACCAGAACACATTTTACCACAGGGTTTGGGAATTAGGCAGGTTGGCTACCCCCCCCCATGAGTCGAGTCTGGATCCTACAGACAATTTTTAATCCCAATTAATGGCCACAGACAGTAGCGCCACTCAGGACTACTCAATCTAATTCTGTACACAAGACGATATGGTTTTACCTTTCCGTTTGATCGGCCCCAAAATGCTGGGTCTAATGCAGTTAATGGGGCTCTGACTCCTCCTGCTGAGCACACACACAGTGAGTTCCACCAAATGTGTTTTGGGGGGGGAATCTGACAATTAAAACTTCATGCATTCACCTGAAGCGACGTGTTGGGCTGGGAATGGGGCTGGGAGTGAGACCATTACTGCTCACCAAGATTTGCAGAGATGGAGAGAAGCACTGCTGCTCATTAAGGAAAGAATATTTGCATGAGCATTAGCAAAATCAAAACCACAGAAGTACACGTGTAGTGCTTTGCTTGATGAGCGCACACCCATACCTTCTTCCCAATTCCTCTGGTGGGAGACGGAGCTGGAGACACAGGCACAAAATCAATACGTTTCGGGGATGAGGACTTCTCAAAGTCGTGGTCACTCTGGAATAACAGTACACACATTCAGCTCATATCATGATCAACATCAACGCGTACTTGGGTAGGAGTTAGTGTAGGAGTGCTATACTACCAACTCAGTCTGCTCTTGAGAGACTGCCGGCCCTGTTAACTCCATGTTACTCTCGCATGCAGTTTCTATACCCACAATCTCATCATGGGGAGAGGTGGACATGTGGCAACAAAGCCACTGCATGCAAACTTCAACCTGATCTTTTACAAATCCTTTACAGGTTTAAAGTAGCCTGACATACAAAGCCTGCATTTCTGAAATAAATCAAGTGGGGCACAAGTGTTACAGAAGACAAGAGTTGTGTGGAGTACTTGACGTACAACGCCCTGGCATTTATGGACATTACAGTAAGCTTACCAGACTAAGACTTTCCTCCCACGAGTGGCTCATTTGCATGGCTGCCTGCACCTCCCTAGTTGGACAGAGGGGTGAGAAAAAAAAAAAAAAAAATCAGATAAAAATAAAAACAGAATGGATGAGCATAAAGACCATAGAGAGGTTTTTTGATGGCAAGATTTCATCTGTTTAAAAAATATTTTGTTATAGTCACCCATAATGAAGATAACAGCATCCGGAAAGCCGGTTATTTACCGTTCATGAGCTGTTTCCCTGTTCATCACATCAACCCCCTCCTCCTACAAAAGAGAAAAAAAAATAAAAGGACATATTGCCTGTTACAAGCAGTACTCTCCACAAAAAACAGTAACAAGCAAGCTCTACTGGTGCACTATATAGCACAGGCAAGTGCAATTAAAGGTAGGCTGCCTTTCAGATTTTAAGTGTAGGTCATAAAAAGAACTTTCCCTGACACCCAATTATTTTTGTTTAGTGGACCGAAAGCTACTAAACTCGAATCACAGACTTCCAATTTTATTAGTTTTTTTTTTTAACAGAACAATGAGTTTAAGGGCCACGTGGCCGCCCTAAATTCTCCATTATTTTTACCTGCTTCACCATGACCCAATTCAAGATACTACGTCATGCATCACATGATGGGTTTTCCCTGTTCGCGCAAGGCACTGTGGGATACAAATTTGAAACAGGAGAGAAAAACGGAGGACGCGAATGAAACTGGAAAGACTGACTACAGTAATGGAAAGCGAGAGGACATTATGTTGCGAAGGAAAGGAAACGCAGGACCAAACTAATAAATATCAGTGGTCAGCGAGCACCTCAGTGTGATCAGCTGTTCGTTTAGCGACAGAATGATGCAACCGTCAGTGCACGGTCAAGGGTAAACCTGCGCATGCACACGGACTTCCTCTGTCTGCGTGAAGCGAACAATTTTATGCGCATTATTTGCTCAGGAATTCCCTCAAATTAAATAACTTCCCAGCCACAGAATGGCCTGACTGTGAGCCATTACAGAAATAATCACCACAATGAAGTTAGATTCTTAGCATCATGGTGTATGATTTGGCAGTTCTCTCATTAGGACTTTCAAAATGCAGATTCAATGCATTTCTGTACATCACCCAATTTTTTTTTTTAAGTTCTTTTACTCAAGGTGGCTCTCATCCTTTGTGTTCAGTTGTAACCCCCCAAAAATGTTGGTTAGATTTCATGACCCCCTCCTTCTGGACTCCCCCAAATCACCCTACAGCAGCCTCAGCTTCTCTGCAAATGCACTGAAAATGCTTGCTACACCAGTACTCCTAACATGACGACCAACACAACTTGGCACCTATTTGTTGCCAAGTTATTTCTGCTGCACACTTCTGTACTAGTTGTACGTGTACACATGTATATAAACTGATTTTTCAACTAGGTTAAATTTTCAAACCACAACCTATTAACAGGTGTACTAGATTTTACACATCAATAGAGACCTGGTTTACCTGTTTGATTCTTTCAAGCCTGGTGCTAGGGATGCGAACTGGGGAAGAGGGAACCTAGAGGTTGCATAAAGAACAATAAGCACAGAAAAACTCTGAAGAGAGTCAGTGATTAACAGGGCTGCAAAATGAACCCGTTTCGTAGCATGTTACGCACCATGTTGGGTCGATTAACAAGAGTCGTGCTGTTTCGTCTGCTGCGTAGGACCTGAGAGCTGTCACTAAAACAAAACAGAGTTTAAGGGTTACTCAGTGCATCAGACAAAAACAGGGAAAACAAGTTGGCAGAAGTCTTTGTATGAACATTGTGTCTGTGAAGATTCTCAGTCATCCAGGTCATAGTAACTGTGGGTGGTAAAAGAGAGCAACTGGACTTGCTTGAAGATTCTTGAAGACGTTTCACCTCTCATCCGAAAGGCTTCTTCAGTTCTGTCTGACTGGTAGTCAGTACCAGTCAGACTGGTACCAGACTGGTAGTCCTACCAGTCAGACTGGTACCAGACTGGTAGTCCTACCAGTCAGACAGAACTGAAGAAGCCTTTCGGATGAGAGGTGAAACGTCTTCAAGAATCTTCAAGCAAGTCCAGTTGCTCTCTTACCACCCACAGTTATGAACATTGTGCGAGTTTTTAACTACCAGTACAGTCTGTACTTTAAGACTTATGGACCCGCTACTGATTTTTTTTTTTTTTTAAAGCAAGTGCGTGAATCCACACTCCTGACATTCAAGTGTGTGGTTAAGTAACAGGGTTTATAGTGAAGCCCATAACGTATTAGTCCCCATCTTCAGGTGTTTTACACTTCGGTGACTTAGCCCCCAGACTTAGACCAATCATTGAATTGAACCAAGTTTGATCATAATTTTGCCTTCAAAGACAGTAATTCATATAAAGTTGTGAAACACTTGCTGGAAACAAAAGCAACTTTTTTTTTGTAGCAATACAAACTAAATCAAATCAAATCAACCAGCACAACAGAATGACAGTCACAGCTTTAGAATGTCAAGTCCTTTCCCACACCATGTGGCGCACTGGGCAGCGCCGATCTCAGTTTCCGTAGCCTTCGGCCTCTCGCCCATTACATAGCTAGGGTTACGGGGGGGGGGCTAGTCCTCTGGTAACCGCAAGAGTTTGACTCCCCACTCGCATCTGTATTGCAGCATACCTTGCCAGACGCCAGTAGGTACCATTTTTATGATGGTCTTTGGTATGACCCGACCATGAGTAGAACTCCCAATCTAACCATTAGGTCAACTCGCAGTCCTTTAGAATGTCAAGCCATGGCCTAATGGTCAGAGAAGCTGCTTTGGGACTTAAAGGCCATGGGACCCCCGTAGCCGGCGGGGGCTTTTCTGTGTGGAGTTTGCATGTTCTCCCCGTGTCCGCGTGGGTTTCCTCCGGGTGCTCCGGTTTCCCCCACAATCCAAAGACATGCAGGTTAGGTTAACTGGTGACTCTAAATTGACCGTAGGTGTGAATGTGAATGGTTGTCTGTGTCTATTACCCCTTTTCCACCAAATCAGTTCCAGGGCTGCTTCGGGGCCAGTGCTGGTTCACAACTCGTTCAACTTGCGAGCCAGCTGAGAACCAGTTTGCTTTTCCATAGCTCGCGGTACTAAGGGGAGCCACGTCATTACGTCGCTGCATTTGCATAAACCTTGGCACGAATATCAAAGCAAAAACAACACGGAAGAAGCAGCAGCAACAATAATAATAAATGACTGTTTGTACAGCTGCTGCTTCTCGTCGCTTAAAAATGGCAATCTTTCATGGTCTTGTTATTGTTGTTGGTCTTAACAACTCCGCCCCCCCCGCTGACATAAGCGGTTCTTTCCTCTGGCCCAGCAGAGAGCTGGTGCTAGCCTGGAACCGGTTTTTCTGGCCCAGAGCCAGTTCTTTGTCAGTGGAAACAGAAAACCCGGTTCCAAACTAAGCACTGGCCCCGAACCAGCCCTGGAACTGCTTTGGTGGAAAAGGGGCATCTGTGTCAGCCCTGGCGACTTGTCCAGGGTGTACCCCGCCTTTCGCCCGTAGTCAGCTGGGATAGGCTCCAGCTTGCCTGCGACCCTGTAGAACAGGATAAAGCGGCTAGAGGTAATGAGAATGAGAAATACAAATCAGTCAAAAGTCTTCAAGTTCAAACTTTCCTTAAAAAAAAAAAAGCCCTGTTCTCTTTAAATCTAGAGTAATCAGACACATGTTTGATCAACTTTATTCACATTTAAACATGGGGCTAAACCACCGGATAGCAGTAACAGCCTTTCTATTCACTGTAAATTGTAACTTTTTTTTTCGTCGAAATGAGGAAAATTAGAACGAAGCTTGAACTCGAGTTTAATTGGTTAAGGTTAGACGGTGAACTCAACCTTAAGCCGTTTATCATCGGCTCGCTGTTGGATCGCCTCAAGTGTCCGTCTCCCTGAAGCAGAATCGACGGCATGTCCAAGTCCAACTCCATCTTCTCTTGCGCCATCATTGCTTGGTTGTTCATGGTGCTTACTAAAGTCCGAAATCGTGCAATACCGCGTAGAGCTTCTCTGCTAGAAAGCTACATCGCTGAACGTCTCACAGCAACCAAAGCACGCTGAACCGACGCTTTTATTTGTGCATCTCGCGGTTTCCAGGCTGTTAGCGAAAGCTAACGATACCTGCACGTCTACAACCGAAAGCAGCTACATGCATGACCAAACTAACCCGAGATGACGAGCATGTACACGAAAGCATGTGCCCATCTCTAATTCTTCCTTTTTACACACACACAAAAAAAGAAAGGGAAAGAAAACCCCGGTCTTAGCCTTAACCTGGAGGATTTCTATAACTTTTAGACAGGGTCTAGTATCCCGGACACAGCTTACACAGGGATTTTTAGCTTAGCTTAGCTTATTGCTCCTGCGCGAGCCTGAATTCCAAATCCTGCAGTTTTGTCTTGAAATGAAAACGCGTAATAAAACATCCACGACGGAACAAAAAACATACCGTTCCTGAAATAATAAGCGCTAGTATTATTCCCAAACGGCTCGTTTACTAGTAAAGCACAATAACGTTCTTTCGGTTAAGGGGGAAACTAGCATCCTGGCTAATTAGCCTGCCTGGATGTGCTACTCATGATGTACTAGCACACAATGCTAACCCGCCAACTGCTGTATTACCGAGCAAACAAACTACTTATTTCCGTCATCCTGTATCTGTCCACTTTACAGTTTGAACGAACAGAGAACAGTGCATCGACCATTTCAATCAAAGTTGTGATTATCCTTTCGGACGCCGCAGTGGACATCGAGACTCAACCAAGCCGTTCCGCCCCTCCTGTTTTCATCAGGTGACTGACAAGCCGTACAACCAATCAAACGTACGGAATGCCGCACGCGTGCGTTTTTGAAAGGGAAACTAGTCAGAGAGTAGCCAATGAAATCGCAACCTGAACCCTAGTTCCTGAAAACGTTACGTTTCTACGTCATATTGTACCGCCTTCACTTTCGGCCCAGGGAAACGCATGTGTGCTTCGAGCTCTTTGTTGGTCAAGTTACCTTACAAATTATTCTACACAAATACAAGATTCAAAGTTTGTAGAAACGTTTACACAAACACCGAATCATACTAAAACGCAGCGATGCTCTTGCACGCTGTTCAAAACACGAATTATCCACAGAATAGCAGCCTTGCATGCTGGTGCTGTTAGGCCTACCAGTAATCACAACAAAACAAGCAGGTCCTATGTTGCATGAGTTAAAAAGCACCAGCATTTTTTTTAATGTTACTTTTGATTTCTTGACACATTATGGTTGTTTAACTTGTCGGAAAGCAGGAAAACACAGCACTGCAAAAGTAACAAGCCAGCCTTGGTTTTAAGGCCTTACCTCCCCTGCAGCAAACACCCTCTCTACTCGGCTCTTTCTTCAGACTGACCAGCCTACTGCAGTCTAAACGTTCTTCAAATCATGTATTTTTTGTATATCATGTTATTACACGGGCGGCACGGTGGTGTAGTGGTTAGCGCTGTCGCCTCACAGCAAGAAGGTCCTGGGTTCGAGCCCCGGGGCCGGCGAGGGCCTTTCTGTGTGGAGTTTGTATGTCCTCCCCGTGTCCGCGTGGGTTTCCTCTGGGTGCTCCGGTTTCCCCCACAGTCCAAAGACATGCAGGTTAGGTTAACTGGTGACTCTAAATTGACCATAAGTGTGAATGTGAGTATGAATGGTTGTCTGTGTCTATGTGTCAGCCCTGTGATGACCTGGCGACTTGTCCAGGGTGTACCCCGCCTTTCGCCCGTAGTCAGCTGGGATAGGCTCCAGCTTGCCTGCGACCCTGTACAAGGATAAAGTGGCTAGAGATAACGAGATGAGATGAGATTATGGTTGTTTAACTTGTCGGAAAGCAGGAAAACACAGCACTGCAAAAGTAACAAGCCAGCCTTGGTTTTAAGGCCTTACCTCCCCTGCAGCAAACACCCTCTCTACTCGGCTCTTTCTTCAGACTGACCAGCCTACTGCAGTCTAAACGTTCTTCAAATCATGTATTTTTTGTATATCATGTTATTACACGGGCGGCACGGTGGTGTAGTGGTTAGCGCTGTCGCCTCACAGCAAGAAGATCCTGGGTTCGAGCCCCGGGGCCGGCGAGGGCCTTTCTGTGTGGAGTTTGCATGTCCTCCCCGTGTCCGCGTGGGTTTCCTCTGGGTGCTCCGGTTTCCCCCACAGTCCAAAGACATGCAGGTTAGGTTAACTGGTGACTCTAAATTGACCGTAGGTGTGAATGTGAGTGTGAATGGTTGTCTGTGTCTATGTGTCAGCCCTGTGATGACCTGGCGACTTGTCCAGGGTGTACCCCGCCTTTCGCCCGTAGTCAGCTGGGATAGGCTCCAGCTTGCCTGCGACCCTGTAGAAGGATAAACCGGCTAGAGATAATGAGATGTTATTACACTTTCTGTACAGCACTAAAATACAATACACTAAGATTCATATCCATCTGTACTCTTTTTGTTTTCACGTAACATGGTAACCCAATGCCAACACTTTAATCCTCATACCTTTTTAGTACTTTTATAACAGTGGAGTGGCGATATTTTTAAACACTAACTTCATGCTATTCATACCTTGTTTATACATTATGAAGATTTCAAGCAATCACAAGAGTATTCTTCTTCTTATAAGAAGAAGTGGCACAGTGGTGTAGTGGTTAGCACGGTCGCCTCACTGCAAGAAGGTTCTGGGTTCGAGCCCAGCAGCCGACAAGGGCCTTTCTGTGTGGAGTTTGCATGTTCTCCCCATGTTTGCGTGGATTTCCTACAGGTGCTCCGGTTTCCCCGACAGTCCAAAGACATGCGGTTAGGTTAATATGGGAGGCCCCTGAGCGAGGCATCTAACTCCCAACTGCTCCCCGGGCGCTGTTAGCATGGCTGCCCACTGCTCTGGGTATGTGTGTGCTCATTGTGCATGTGTTCAGCTTCAGATGGGTTAAATGCAGAGAGGAATTTCACAAGTGTGTGATAAATAAAGTTGTGCTTGCTTTCTTTCTTCCTTCCTTCCCATAGCTGGCAAGGGCCGTAGGGGCACCCTTGATGACATTTTAACAGTCCATCATTGGTGTGTCTAGGCATTTAAACTTGGCAGAGCCCATCCCTCTCCAAGCTTGATCAATGGATAATTTAGAGCAGTGGCGGCTGGTAGTCTTTCAAACAGGGGAGGCTGGTCGGTTACGATATTTCCAGATTTTAAAAGAAAAAACATCAATTTTGTCCATACTCTTGCCTCTGATCTGGCTGATTGTTGGCAGCGTCACAAACTGTGAAATAACAGGTTCTTTTGGCCCATTAGCCTACTGTCCAATATACATGATGGTGGTGTTGGGGGGGGGGGGGGGTATATTTTAACATTTTATATTTTAAAATTGTGGCATGTTGTTTAAAAATTGATCATTATTGAAAGCAGCTCTTTGTCAGGAACCTCAGCAGTAGAGCTGGGTGCCACACATTTCATTCAATGACACTTTCCCTATATTTTACTTATTTTGACTGAGAAATGTTTTATTGACAATTTTGATAACCCTTCACTTTTAATCCAGGTCTGTAGTGTGAAATGTTCTCGGCTGTGTTTTTGTTTAAAAATGTTTTCCAAATTGTAGCTGTGTTTAATTCATATCCAGAGAAATATATATTCCAATATAATATACTCAGCATAAACATTTTAAATAGATTCTATATTTTTGGTCCATCCATGACATATTACTAAAGTAGCCTATTTACTGTTGTTGATGTGGGGCACTTGCTGTTAGCCAATTCACTTTCTCGTACCAGGAGAGCTGAAAGGAACGAGTATTATTCCCTACCTTTTTCACCAAGTCAATTTGAGGCGTTGGTCTACCCTGCTCTTTAATTTTAATTTTTTCCTCAAAAGGAAGACTGGCAAATGGCTTCGCCAAAATTAAATCAGCAATGCTTGGCATCCGTGTGCAGCTTTCTTGCTAGCTGACTAGCCCCCTCAAGTTCAAGTTCAGTCACTCAAATAAACGAAATTTCTGGAACTAAGATAGCAAACTTGACAACACTATATTTACACTTTATTTACAATGAAAATATATACAAACTAAAAAAGCTGGTAGAAACCGTATGTAATGAATGAAATCGAAATGTAAGCTGATCTCTTACAATACACCACAGCACTTGCGAATCCGCATGGGACTGAAGTGAAATTCACCGCTGCTTGTCTATAGTTGAAACGAGCTGTCAATCAAAGAAAATATCCGGCCGCTTTCACCAATCACCAGTCTCCTCGCGGAAACTGCCATGTCCCTCCCATGTGAGGCTGGGAGTCCGTAGGCGGACATTTTCGCAGTATTTGTCCAATAACCGTCTTGCATTTTGATATTGAAAAGCGCATAGCTCCCAAATGCCATTGAAGTCCACTGAGGCTGGGAGTCCGTGAGACGCCGTGGGCGGGCGTTTTCGCAGTATTTGTCCAATAATCGTCTTGCATTTTGAGATTGAAAAGCGCAGAGCTCCCAAATGCCATTGAAGTGCACTGAGGCTGGGCTGCATCGCGCTGTCACGAGGGGGAAAAACTCACACACACATTAAAGTTATAACGGAATGATTTCGCACTGTAGTTGGGTTGAGCACATATGTTTCCATGATTCTGGATCTGAAATAGCAATGTTATAAGGTCGGCTATAACATAAGCCTAGCGCAATTCATCCTACACGATGTTCGTCATTTTTAGAGGAGGCTGAGCCTCCCTCGTTGTCTTAGAGCAATCGCCCATGATTTAGAGTAGCCAGTTAACCTAACTGCATATCTTTGGACTGTAGGGGAAACCCACACAGACACGGAGAGAACATGCAAACTCCACACAGAAAGGCCCCCGTCAGCCACTGGGCTCGAACCCAGAACCTTCTTGCTATGAAGCGACAGTGCTAACCACGACACCACCGTGCCGCCCCACAAGAATATTACAGAGACATATTTGATTATTTCTTTATATCATCAGTTCAAGTGCATCTTGTCTGTTTTTAATATTAGTATTAGATTTGAGAGCTTATTGTCAATATACAAGTATACAGTGCATTGAAATACTGTTTCCCTCAGGCTCCCCATGGTGCATTTATAGAGAAAACAGAAGATAACAAAAATAAGGTATATAAATAACTATCTGTAGCAATCTAAGTAGACATTTAGCTATCAAAACATCTAGCTCTACAAATATCTTGCTATCTAAGTACAATAAACAACATAAATGACAAGACAAAGATTGGGTAAAGTGGCAATTGTGTATTTGTGTGCAAATGTTCATTTTAGTGCAAAAATACAAGAGAATACAGTTCAGTATATTAAGCTTGATTTCACATTAACCATATATTTTAATGGCTATAGTTTAAAACGTAACTGTGTCAAATTTGGTTGGCATGGTGGCATAGCAGGTAGTGTTGCTCATCACAGCTCCATGGACCCTGATTTGATCCAGAGCTCAGGTTACTGTCTGTGTGGTGTTTCTCTGCATGTTCTCCTTGTGTCCACATGGGTTTCCTTAGGGTTGTTTGGCTTCTTCCCACCTTCCAAACCAAAAAAGAAACTGTAAATAAAAGAAAATATTTTTGGACAGATCATTATAGAAAATCACAGTCATATTAATTCAGCTGGCCCAAATAAGGTTTAGAAAGTTCTATGTGAAAATAAACACTAAAGCTCTGTGGAACTACTGCTAAATTCAGACTGAATTAGTTTATAAACTGCATATGATCTGGTTCCAGTTTTGCCTTCCTTGTCAACAGCTTGCACAATATTTTCTGTCATACACGTAAGCCTAAGTTTACATAGCTTTTCAGCCTTTTGGCTAAGTACCATAGCTGAAGTGCCCTTGAACAAGGCACCTAATCCCCAACTGCTTCCCAGGCACCAAGAAGCCTTTATTTGTCACACATACACTCAAGCACAGACTTAAGCACATGGTGAAATTTAACCTCTGCATTTAACCCATCTAAAGCAGTGAACACACATGCACACACACATACATACCCAGAGCAGTGGGCAGAACATGCAAACTCCACACAGAAAGGCCCCTGTCAGCCACTGGGCTTGAACCCAGAACCTCCTTGCTGTGAGGCAACAGTGCTAACCGCTACACCACCATGCCATCCATGTAGCATAGCTTCCCACTGCTCTGGGTATGTGTGTGTGCCAGGGGCGATTTCTCAGAGACAACAAGGGAAGCCGAGCTTCCCCTAAAATTCTTTCCCCAAACTGCGGCATCTACGACGTTGAATTCTCATTAAAACAATAACTTGCACAACATAATATATGCCCAAGATTGTATTTACGTTCATAACTATCCTGTAACTTATTTGAGTGATGTCTGACGAACTTGCAGTTCGCTACAAGAATCACCTTTGCTGCCAGGCTGTAACCAGCGTTGCCAGATACTGCTGACGTTTTCCAGCCAAAATATGTTCAAAACCCGCCAAAATGCACTTAAAACCGCCCAATCTGGCAACACTGGCTGTAACCTTTCTTATTTCAATGGGCTCTATGGCTGGCAGCCGGGTATCCATTGCAGTCTATGAGAGGGCTCTGAACAGCCAATTTCGGCTAGTTGTTATTGGTTAAAATCGACAAAATCGTCACTTCCAGGGAAGCCGGGCTTCTCTGGGACTAAACGAGACAGTGGGAGGGACAAGAAGCCGGGCTGATGAAGGATTATTGGAGGTAGTGTTTGAAAGACATGAGGAGGGCGGGCTCTGTACTTCGGCGTCGGCGAGGAACACGGAAGTATGATCAGTCAGTCCCCAGTGGATGTCGAGAAAGTGTAGTCGTGTGCCAAAGTGCTGTCTGACTTTCTTTTCATATAAACGTTTCTTCTCATTGATGTCTCTGTAAATAAATGTAAATATTACTCGTTGTGCTCCGTTAACTTTCATCTATTCTATCAGTTTGATCATTCGCGAATTCACTCGTTTATTTCATTTGTAGTTCAATCTGGTTGTAGGCTAGCTTGAGCCTTATTGGGATCTGCAGTGCTAGCTGCTAACAGAAATTGGTGAAGTCTCTGGAAAGCACAACCAGCTAGTATGACAGGGTCACAGACCATTTTCTGGAAAAGGAGCGGAGGGCAGAATTTGTGTATAAATAGTGTGCATCATATAATGTTCATGAATCTGAAGTGTGTATATTGTTCAGTAATGTTAAGAGAATGGTGGGCTCTGTGTTATAGGTTATACCTGGGTATAATATTCAAGGTTCTGTGTGTTGCATAGCCTACCTGGTTATGAATTTCCAGACTGTGTTGCAGAAGATGTTCAAGGATGTGTTGCACAGCTGGGTGTTGTGTTAAAGACTCTGTGTTGCATATCAGGGTATGATGTTCAAGGCTCTTCGTTGAAAAGCCAGTGATTTTTGGATGTTTGATATTTTTGATTAAGGATATGAGGCACTAGCCTGGCAAGCCAGACTATAACATGAAATGTACAAGCAAAAATACTTTCTGCGACTAGGTAGGGTTGTCTAGTTCACTATGCTAATGGAGCACACCTTTCTATGCTTTGATATCCGGCCTACAGGTTTTACGATGAATGCGTAAAATGGGCTTCCCCTGTTTTAAAAACCAGCAGCCGCCACTGGTATGTGCTCATGCATGTGTTCACTGCTTCAGATGGGTTAAATGCAGAAGAGGAATTTCACTGTGCTTGTGTACATGTGACAAATAAAGGCTTCTTCCATCCATCCATCCATCCATCCATCGCCGCTTATCCTGTACAGGGTCGCAGGCAAGCTGGAGCCTGTCTTAGTTGACTATGGGTGAGAGGCAGGGTACACCCGAGACAAATCGTCAGGTCATCGCAGGGCCGACACATAGAGACAAACAACCATTCACACTCACATTCACACCTACTGTCAATTTAGAGCCACCAATTAACCTAACCTGCATGTCTTTGGACTGTGGGGGAAACCAGAGCACCCGGAGGAAACCCACGGGGAGAACATCCAAACTCCGCACAAAAAGGCCCTTGTTGGCCATGGGGCTTGAACCCGGACCTTCTTGCTGTGAGGCGACAGCGCTAACCACTACACCACTGTGCCACCCATGTAGCATACAGTGTGCTTGAAAGTTTGTGAACCCTTTAGAATTTTCTATATTTCTGAATAAATATGACCTAAAACAACATCAGATTTTCACACAAGTCCTAAAAGTAGATAAAGAGAACCCAGTTAAACAAAAGAGACAAAAATATTATACTTGGTCATTTATTTATTGAGGAAAATGATCCAATATTACATATTTGTGAGTGGTAAAAGTGTGTGAACCTCTAGGATTAGCAGTTAATTTGAAGGTTAAATTAGAGTCAGGTGTTTTTAATCAATGGGATGACAATCAGGTGTGAACCTTTGCTTTCAGTATCTGGTGTGACCCCCTTGTGCAGCAATAACTGCAGCTAAATGTTCCCGGTAATTGTTGATCAGTCCTGCACACCGGCTTGGAGGAATTTTAGCCCATTCCTCCGTACAGAACAGCTTCAACTCTGGGATGTTGGTGGGTTTCCTCACATGAACTGCTCACTTCAGGTCCTTCCACAACATTTTGATTGGATTAAGGTCAGGACTTTGACTTGGCCATTCCAAAACATTTTACTTTTATTCTTCTTTAACCATTCATTGGTCGAACAACTTGTGTGCTTAGGGTCGTTGTCTTGCTGCATGACCCACCTTCTCTTGAGATTCAGTTCATGGACAGATGTCCTGACATTTTTCTTTAGAATTTGCTGGTATAATTCAGAATTCATTGTTCCATCAATGATGGCAAGCCGTCCTGGCCCAGATGCAGCAAAACAGGCCCAAACCATGATACTACCACCACCATGTTTCACAGATGGAATAAGGTTCTCATGCTGGAATGCAGTGTTTTCCTTTCTCTGAACATAATGCTTCTCATTTAAACCAAAAAGTTCTATTTTGGTCTCATCCATCCACAAAACATTTTTCCAATAGCCTTCTGGCTTGTCCACGTGATCTTTAGCAAACTGCAGACGAGCAGCAATGTTCTTTTTGGAGAGCAGTGGCTTTCTCCTTGCAACCCTGCCATGCACACCATTGTTGTTCAGTGTTCTCCTGATGGTGGACTCATGAACATTAACATTAGCCAATGTGAGAGAGGCCTTCAGTTGCTTTGAAGTTAACCTGGGGTCCTTTGTGACCTCGCCAACTATTACACGCCTTGCTCTTGGAGTGATCTTTGTTGGTCGACCACTCCTGGGGAGGGTAACAATGGTCTTGAATTTCCTCCATTTGTACACAATCTGTCTGACTGTGGATTGGTGGAGTCCAAACTCTTTAGAGATGGTTTTGTAACCTTTTCCAGCCTGATGAGCATCAACAACGCTTTTTCTGAGGTCCTCAGAAATCTCCTTTGTTCATGCCATGATACACTTCCACAAACATGTGTTGTGAAGATCAGACTTTGATAGATCCCTGTTCTTTAAATAAAACAGGGTCCCCACTCACACCTGATTGTCATCCTACTGATTGAAAACACCCGACTCTAATTTCACCTTCAAATTAACTGCTAATCCTAGAGGTTCACATACTTTTACCACTCACAGATATGTAATATTGGATCATTTTCCTCAATAAATAAATGACCAAGTATAATTTTTTTGTCTCCTTTGTTTAACTGGGTTCTCTTTATCTACTTTTAGGACTTGTGTGAAAATCTGATGTTGTTTCAGGTCATATTTATGCAGAAATATAGAAAATTCTAAAGGGTTCACAAACTTTCAGGCACCACTGTAGCTGCCCACTGCTCTGGGTATGTGTGTGTGTGTGTGTGTGTGTGCGCGTGCGTGTGTTCACTGCTTCAGATGGGTTAAATGCAGAACAGGAATTTCACTGTGCTTGTGTACATGTGACAAATAAAAGCTTCTTCTTCTTCTTCTTCTTCTATAATTTCTACACAGAGCTTACTGACTGTGCGAAATGAAAGAGTCACTTGTTTAAACACCATTCACATCACAGCTTGCTATCTGTCAGCAGACAGAAGGGTTTTTTTTCTGCTCATAATGCGGGATGATGTTACAAAGTCATTCCTCAGGTCAAGTGATGTTCATGTTGGCGCAAGTCATGGTAAAGTCAATAACCAGTTCTTGGAATGCCAAACTGGGGTAAATTTGATGTGTAACTTTCAAAGGTCTCATCTCATCTCATTATCTCTAGCCGCTTTATCCTGTTCTACAGGGTCTCAGGCAAGCTGGAGCCTATCCCAGCTGACTACGGGCGAAAGGCGGGGTACACCCTGGACAAGTCGCCAGGTCATCATAGGGCTGACACATAGACACAGGCAACCATTCACACTCACATTCACACCTACGGTCAATTTAGAGTCACCAGTTAACCTAACCTGCATGTCTTTGGACTGTGGAGGAAACCGGAGCACCCGGAGGAAACCCACGCGGACACGGGGAGAACATGCAAACTCTGCACAGAAAGGCCCTCGCCGGCCCCGGGGCTCGAACCCAGACCTTCTTGCTGTGAGGCGACAGCGCTAACCACTACACCACCATGCCGCCACTTTCAAAGGTTTCTAATTAAAAGGAAAGAAATCACCCAGAATGACTTCCATATTAATGTTTACAATTAACATATAATCTTCAGTGGTGTCCAAGGTTTATTTTATAATGAACTTCTGAGTTGACTGTTTAAGTTTCAACTTCTTTTACTGACATGCTGTTGTCACTATGGTTATTACTTACTTTTTTTATCCAGATTTATCACAGATTTGGCCTTACTTTCAAACTATGTGGAGCAGGCCCAACTACTCTTATTGGAAGAGACTTGGAGACTCGTTCCAAAACTTCACTGGGAAGAAGTGCTGTCAATTCTTCAAACATCAGTTCAGTCTTGGCTTGGAGGGCACCAATGGTGAAATGTACTTGTCTCACTATCTCATTGAGAAATTGGTCCTGGGCCTTCTGGAGGATTCTTTCTGCTCTGTGTCCTTTGACGGTGCAACCCAGGCGTAGACTTGTGGGGATACAAGTACATTTCACCATCGATGCCCTCCGAGCCAAGACTGAACTGATGTTTGAAGAATTGACAGCACTTCTTCCCAGTGAAGTTTTGGAACGAGTCTCCGAGTTCGTTGAGAAGGCACAGCTCTCACAGCACAACAAAGGCAAGGAACAACAGATACGCACATTTCAAACACTGCTGTCTAAAACCACCTCTTCCCACAAGACAGCAGTGCTAACTTGGAGGAAGAAATCTGACCAGGCAACACAACCTGACATCCAAGAGACGTGGATGAAGAACTTATCCAACAGGGAACTCACCCAACCAGAGAAGGATGTTTTATCCAAAGGACTAAACTTTCCAGTTTCTCCAGAGCAGATACCAGTGGTAGAGCTCATCACAGCCACAGAATCAGCCATCAGAAGCAACAATTTGACCAACACAGAGGTGGAACAACTTGGACTGAAAGTATCAGCTGCCCTCGCCAGTGCGAAAGCACGCCCCCTACAACCCACCATCTAAGAAAGGAGGGCTCTTACATCACCATCAGCAATATCAATGTCACCATCAACAATGTTGCTGCTGACAAAGGGAGATGCACAGTGGTGCTAAATACAGTGGACTACTACTCAAAGATGACCAGTCTACTCAGTGACACAACCACCTATGAAACCCTGAAGCAGGATCCCACCAGCAGTTTCAAAAAGAAAGTTGTGAGCTGCCTACAACAACTAGAAAAGGACCATGCCATCAACCGATCTCTGTACTACAGACTGTACCCTAGGGAAGCCATTCATCTCATTTATGGACTTCCCAGGATTCACAAGGAAGGAGCTCCTCTCAGACCCATCAGCAGCAGTCTAAACTTGGTTACCTATAACATTGCCAAACACCTAGCCACCATCCTGGCTCCTCTTGTCGGAAAGATGCCACATCACGTCAATAACTCCCAAGATTTTGCCACTAAAGTTGTAGACCTTAAAGGATATGGGACATGAAACATAAAAGCACACTATATCAGTTTCTTTCCATTAAAAATATGAATTAATTGCATCAACAAATACAAAATCATCTATTAAATTCAGCAAAATCGTTATATTCGTGATGATTATATGGCATTTCTGCTCGACTTCCGATATGCATTTTTTGCAACCGGAAGAGCCGCTGTCACGTGATCATATGTCACAAAAACTTTCGGGCACAGCACAAGCGGGTAGATGAATGGAGAAGTGGATGACAAGAAAATTGTTTTTATAGTCTTTAAAGTACATTGGACATCATACATTGGACATCATGGTGTATTGTGCTGCTTATGGTTGCAATAATTCCAATGGGAAATGCCCTGGAGTAAGTTTTTTTGCATTCCCCAAGGACCCGAAGCTGAGGAAAGTGTGGGCTCACCTGCGCATGCGCAGTAGGCTTTGCGCATGCGCAGTAGGCTTGGTAGGGCAACTTTACAGAACACCTGTTGAAAAAAACTTTGCACCTACTGTTTCCCACAAACTGTATTTGGACCATTTCACTGAGGATTCTTTCAACATTAATACTCAGGTACTGAGCGATATTAATTCATGAAACAGGAAGCATAAGGATGAGAAAAAAAACCCCAGTTCAAATCGGGAAGCCGCACACACCTGCGCCAGGCTGCACAAATGCACTCAGCTTCCCAACCCAAACCGCCTCTCTCTCATCCTTACACTTCATGCCTCATGCTCCATGAACCAACATCGCTATTTTTATTTTTTAAATCGGATCTGCGCGATTCAGCCGTGAAAAAGGCGGCATCCGCCGAAAGGCGCGCTGTTTGCATCCCTGCACGGAGGCCAGGGGACAGGGCAGGAATATTTTTGTTGATACGAGTGATCCGGTGCGATTTCGCGACCCCCCTGTTGAAGACCTCTGCGCTAAGCGACTGAAAGCCGAGGTAAGGATTAGTATTATAATTTTGGGTGTATCAATTATTGATTATCATAATTTTGACTCGTTTCGCCATTTTGAATGTTTTCATCTCGGACTCTAGAAGCATTGTATCTCAATCAATCTCGAAAAATATCAGCAAAAAAAAAAACTAGCTTGCAACGGACTTTAGCTAGATCTATGATGAACTTTCAATGTATGATACAAAAATAATACTTCTTTCAACAGATCATTAGCCTTTGAGCAGAATTGTTTTTAACTTACCAGGAAGTGTCATCCAGCCGACCGCTTTCAGTTTCATGAGGGCTGAATGAACTCTCACTCTCAGAATCATCTGACCCGTCAGAGTAAAGACAAGATCCATGTTCATGTGAATTTCCAGCTATCGGTTCGAATTGATAGGGTCTAACTTCACATCTCTGTGAAACATCGGGAATATCACTGTCGATGGTGTCCATTTCGGTAACCTGTTTACATTAGATTCCCAAGCGCTGGCTCCTTGGAAAGTTTTTGTGACGTCACGTGACCACCTAGCTCATTAACGAATCCTTGTTTTACGCTGATGTATAGAAAAACTTGAATAATGTGATGATTTTCACATTTTTGATGCCCTGCAGTGATTTAGATGGCATTTCTTATGTCCTTTATACATAATTATGCCCAGGTAAAAATCCATGTCCCATATCCTTTAAGCTAAACTCAGATGAAACAATGGTTTCCTACGATGTCACGTCTTTTTTCACCTGCATTCCCACCACAGAAGCAGTCAAACAGGTTAGGTTTCTTCAAGACTTGCTGAGTGATTTTATCTGTGCCATTAAGTAGGGACTGCAGATGTAAATTAGCCTAAGGCTAACTCTGGTGCAATGCATCAAATGGCAACATTTATGTTTTTAATTGCACATGGTCCCTTTCAAATAAAATGAAATTAAAAAAATGAAGACAGTACCTTACCGGACAGAACGAACCTCACCACAGAACACATTTGCACCCTGCTTGACTTTTGCCTGACTACCACCTATTTCCAGTTCAACAAATGTTTTTACAGACAGAAGCATGGATGCGCCATGGACTCACCAGTGTCCCCTATAGTGGCCAATCTATACAAGTGGAAAACAAAGCTTTGACAACTTTTTCAGGAGTCGCTTCCAGCCACTGGTTCAGGTATGTGGATGGCACCTGGGTAAAAATCAAAACCCATGAGGTTGAAGCCTTCACAGAGCACATCAATACAGTGGATATCAACATCAAGTTCACTCGGCAGGATGTCAGTGGAAACAATCTAGCCTTTTTCGACTGTGGCTAATGATCAAGAAACTAAGATTTCTGTCTCCAGACTCTTCTTCCATGCACACTCACCATAGTATTTTTCACTCAGACTTAAGTATTCATTTCCCTGTGTAATTTACTTAGTTACTTTTAAAATCAACATCAACAACTACACACAACGGAGCTACCTGGCAGTCAAAGTTCTCTCAAAATCTTCTGTATTTAACAAAGCAAACCTGGTAGCCATGTTTGTTTAGAAATTGTCACAGTAGCTCGCTAGCATGGAAGTTTTACATCTCTCTCTCTTTCTTTTGTATATCATCAGATGGCCAACTCAGTGTCATGCAGCCAACCCCTCGTCTCTGGTCCTAAGTCGAAGAGGCCAGCTTCTGAGGGTGGGCTGTATAGGGGGCAGCCGGTGATTATGTGCTTGGCAGTCTGTTCAGGTTCGCCACACTCGCATGCCGCACTGTCCGATAGGCCCCACTTCTTCAAAAATGACTTGAAGCGGTCGAGCCCAGTGTGTAGATGGTTCAGCGAGGTCCACAGGTGGCGTGGCAGGTCTTCTCCTTACGTCTTTGACGTGTCTCTTTTCCCGTTTTTCGATGTTCGTTGGTATGTTTTTCTCTTGTAAATATGTGTGAAGAATAATGAAGTTTTGGTAGCCTTTCGTGTGTTCAATGTATCTTTCGCTTTCCCAGTGAACACAGAAATGATTGTGCGCATGCACAGCAGAAAAGTTTCTCATTGGATATTCGCGCTCCAACATGTAATGTCATGTTTTCTTGACAACGTGCAATATCATAATATTGCATGCTCATTCTCCATTGGGTAGAGTGGCATAATACATGTACAGTGGTGCTTGAAAGTTTGTGAACCCTTTAGAATTTTCTATATTTCTGCATAAATATGACCTAAAACAACATCAGATTTTCACATGTCCTAAAAGTAGATAAAGAGAACCCAGTTAAACAAATGAGACAAAAATATTATACTTGGTCATTTATTTATTGAGGAAAATGATCCAATATTACATATCTGTGAGTGGCAAAAGTATGTGAACCTTTGCTTTCAGTATCTGGTGTGACCCCCTTGTGCAGCAATAACTGCAAATAAATGTTTCCGGTAACTGTTGATCAGTCCTGCAGACCGGCTTGGAGGAATTTTAGCCCATTCCGCCATACAGAACAGTTTCAGCTCTGGGATGCTGGTGGATTTCCTCACATGAACTGCTTGCTTCAGGTCCTTCCACATTTCAATTGGATTAAGGTCAGGACTTTGACTTGGCCATACCAAAACATTAACTTTAACCATTCTTTGGTAGAACGACTTGTGTGCTTAGGGTCGTTGTCTTGCTGCATGACCCACCTTCTCTTGAGATTCAGTTCATGGACAGATGTCCTGACATTTTCCTTTAGAATTCGCTGGTATAATTCAGAATTCATTGTTCCATCAATGATGGAAAGCTGTCCTGGCCCAGATGCAGCAAAACAGGCCCAAACCATGATACTACCACCACCATGTTTCACAGATGGGATAAGGTTCTCATGCTGGAATGCAGTGTTTTCCTTTCTCCAAACGTAACGCTTCTCATTTAAACCAAAAAGTTCTATTTTGGTGTCATCTGTCCACAAAACATTTTTCCAATAGCCTTCTGGCTTGTCCACGTGATCTTTAACAAACTGCAGATGAGCAGCAATGTTGTTTTTGGAGAGCAGTGGCTTTCTCCTTGCAACCCTGCCATGCACACCATTGTTGTTCAGTGTTCTCCTGATGGTGGACTCATGAACATTAACTTTAGCCAATGTGAGAGAGGCCTTCAGTTGCTTAGAAGTTACCCTGGGGTCCTTTGTGACCTCGCCGACTATTACACGCCTTGCTCTTGGAGTGATCTTTGTTGGTCGACCACTCCTGGGGAGGGTAACAATGGTCTTGAATTTCCTCCATTTGTGCACAGTCTGTCTAACTGTGGATTGATGAAGTCCAAACTCTTTAGAGATGGTTTTGTAACTTTTTCCAGCCTGATGAGCATCAACAACGCTTTTTCTGAGGTCCTCAGAAATCTCCTTTGTTCGTGCCATGATACACTTCCACAAACATGTGTTGTGAAGATCAGACTTTGATAGATCCCTGTTCTTTAAATAAAACGGTGCCCACTCACACCTGATTGTCATCCCACTGATTGAAAACACCTGACTCTAATTTCACCTTCAAATTAACTGCTAATCCTAGAGGTTCACACACTTTTGCCACTCACAGATATGTAATATTGGATCATTTTCCTCAATAAATAAATGACCAAGTATAATATTTTTGTCTCATTTGTTTAACTGCGTTCTCTTTATCTACTTTTAGGACTTGTGTGAAAATCTGATGATGTTTTAGGTCATATTTATGCAGAAATATAGAAAATTCTAAAGGGCTCATAAACTTTCAAGCACCAATGTAGGATAAGCTTTATGATAACAATATTGCATGCTATCGAACCAAATGAATGAAACTCGCAAGAAGGAAATAGAATCCATGTTTTTATATATGATATTTCACTCTGATTACATCACTCCGACTGGGTGCGCATTGTCAAAATGGTGAACCGGTTCAAAATGAAAAATTTTTTTGATTAACTTGCATATTTTTTTGTGGATGTGTCCATGTAATATAAAGAATGTTACATGGTGGTGCGAAAATATGAAGTTTATCTTCTCGTGTTGAAAGACATTTCAGTTGGTCGCTTCGCTCACTAGTGAAATATACATTCACCACTTCATATCTTCTCGCAACCATGTACGATCCTCTCTCTTTTTTTCGTCTCATATATGGAGAGAGAGGTGTAAAGCATGCTGGATAGCACTGTATATTACAACAAAAAAGTTTGTCATCAAAAGTAATAGCATTTATTAGGGTCAGATTCAGAACATTCTACTGTTGTGAAATACTTTTCCTTCTGACTGCATAAAGCTAATGGTGAGAAATAGAAAGAAACAAACATCAGTAAACTGTAAAGTGATTACATTTGATGTTATCTAACACAGTAGAGTAGATTAGTGTGTGTGTGTGTGTGTGTGTGTGTGTAGTAAGAAGGTGTCTGCGAAGTTCTGCACAGTACTCCTCCCTCCTGTGTGCACACACTGACTCTGCAGCACTCAGGCTCCCACAAAGCTTTGCAGGAGACCGTGCAACCAAATTTCAGCCTTTTTTTTTTAGTTTCGGCGCCATTTTCGATTGGGCAGGAGGTAAGTTTGAGGATTTTCGGTGTAATATTTTTCACTTTTTTTTTTTTAAATCTCTGTCTGTTAGTGAACTTGCCATTTATAAGATTCTAATTAGTTCAACTGTGCTTTTGAAGAGATTGCAGTGTGTTGGTTTGATATAAACTTTTTTTTTCCTGGTAGCAAAAGGTGGGACTTTTCTAGTTGATAATGTTTTGAGGACGATTTTAATCTTTATATATTTGATATGCATGATAAACCCGTATTATAAGGCCATTTCAGCACACTGTCTTTATACTTGCATATGTCCTTACTGTATCACTGAAAGTCTTGTTTTTTTAAAAAAAAACATGATAGTGATTGGGGCGGCACGGTGGTGTAGTGGTTAGCGCTGTCGCCTCACAGCAAGAAGGTCCTGGGTTCGAGCCCCGGGGCTGGCGAGGGCCTTTCTGTGTGGAGTTTGCATGTTCTCCCCGTGTCCGCGTGGGTTTCCTCCGGGTGCTCCGGTTTCCCCCACAGTCCAAAGACATGCGGGTTAGGTTAACTGGTGACTCTAAATTGACCGTAGGTGTGAATGTGAGTGTGAATGGTTGTCTGTGTCTATGTGTCAGCCCTGTGATGACCTGGCGACTTGTCCAGGGTGTACCCCGCCTTTCGCCCGTAGTCAGCTGGGATAGGCTCCAGCTTGCCTGCGACCCTGTAGAAGGATAAAGCGGCTAGAGATAATGAGATGAGATGAGATATATTAGTTTGAGGGTTAGTTTTGAGATGGTCCCTGGAGTCCACAATAACAACAGTCATGTTAAAAATATATATATATTAGTTTGAGGGTTAGTTTTGAGATGGTCCCTGGAGTCCACAATAACTGTCATGTTAAAAAATATATATATTAGTTTGAGGGTTAGTTTTGAGATGGGCCCTGGAGTCCACAATAACTGTCATGTTAAAAATATATACATGAGTTTGATGGTTAGTTTTGAGTTGGTCCCTGGAGTCCACAGTCATGTTAAAAAAAATATATATTAGTTTGAGGGTTAGTTTTGAGTTGGTCCCTGGAGTCCACAATAACGGTCATGATAAAAAAAAATATATTAGTTTGAGAGTTAGTTTTGAGATGGTCCCTGGAGTCCACAATAACAGTCATGTTAAAAAATATATATATTAGTTTGAGGGTTAGTTTTGAGATGGTCCCTGGAGTCCACAATAACTGTCATGTTAAAAAAATATATATATATATTAGTTTGATGGTTAGTTTTGAGTTGGTCCCTGGAGTCCACAATAACAGTCATGTTAAAAAAATATATATATTAGTTTGAGGGTTAGTTTTGAGATGGTCCCTGGAGTCCACAATAACAACAGTCATGTTAAAAATATATATATATTAGTTTGAGGGTTAGTTTTGAGATGGTCCCTGGAGTCCACAATAACTGTCATGTTAAAAAATATATATATTAGTTTGAGGGTTAGTTTTGAGATGGGCCCTGGAGTCCACAATAACTGTCATGTTAAAAATATATACATGAGTTTGATGGTTAGTTTTGAGTTGGTCCCTGGAGTCCACAGTCATGTTAAAAAAAATATATATTAGTTTGAGGGTTAGTTTTGAGTTGGTCCCTGGAGTCCACAATAACGGTCATGATAAAAAAAAATATATTAGTTTGAGAGTTAGTTTTGAGATGGTCCCTGGAGTCCACAATAACAGTCATGTTAAAAAATATATATATTAGTTTGAGGGTTAGTTTTGAGATGGTCCCTGGAGTCCACAATAACTGTCATGTTAAAAAAATATATATATATATTAGTTTGATGGTTAGTTTTGAGTTGGTCCCTGGAGTCCACAATAACAGTCATGTTAAAAAAATATATATATTAGTTTGAGGGTTAGTTTTGAGATGGTCCCTGGAGTCCACAATAACAACAGTCATGTTAAAAATATATATATATTAGTTTGAGGGTTAGTTTTGAGATGGTCCCTGGAGTCCACAATAACTGTCATGTTAAAAAATATATATATTAGTTTGAGGGTTAGTTTTGAGATGGGCCCTGGAGTCCACAATAACTGTCATGTTAAAAATATATACATGAGTTTGATGGTTAGTTTTGAGTTGGTCCCTGGAGTCCACAGTCATGTTAAAAAAAATATATATTAGTTTGAGGGTTAGTTTTGAGTTGGTCCCTGGAGTCCACAATAACGGTCATGATAAAAAAAAATATATTAGTTTGAGAGTTAGTTTTGAGATGGTCCCTGGAGTCCACAATAACAGTCATGTTAAAAAATATATATATTAGTTTGAGGGTTAGTTTTGAGATGGTCCCTGGAGTCCACAATAACTGTCATGTTAAAAAAATATATATATATATTAGTTTGATGGTTAGTTTTGAGTTGGTCCCTGGAGTCCACAATAACAGTCATGTTAAAAAAATATATATATTAGTTTGAGGGTTAGTTTTGAGATGGTCCCTGGAGTCCACAATAACCGTCATGTTAAAAAATATATATATTAGTTTGAGGGCTAGTTTTGAGTTGGTCCCTGGAGTCCACAATAACCGTCATGTTAAAAAAAATATTAGTTTGAGGGTTAGTTTTGAGATGGCCCCTGGAGTCCACAATAACTGTCATGTTAAAAAAAAATATTAGTTTGAGGGTTAGTTTTGAGATGGTCCCTGGAGTCCACAATAACTGTCATGTTAAAAAATATATATATTAGTTTGAGGGTTAGTTTTGAGATGGCCCCTGGAGTCCACAATAACTGTCATGTTAAAAAAAAATATTAGTTTGAGGGTTAGTTTTGAGATGGTCCCTGGAGTCCACAATAACCGTCATGTTAAAAAATATATATATTAGTTTGAGGGTTAGTTTTGAGATGGTCCCTGGAGTCCACAATAACCGTCATGTTAAAAAATATATATATTAGTTTGAGGGCTAGTTTTGAGTTGGTCCCTGGAGTCCACAATAACCGTCATGTTAAAAAAAATATTAGTTTGAGGGTTAGTTTTGAGATGGCCCCTGGAGTCCACAATAACTGTCATGTTAAAAAAAAATATTAGTTTGAGGGTTAGTTTTGAGATGGTCCCTGGAGTCCACAATAACCGTCATGTTAAAAAATATATATATTAGTTTGAGGGTTAGTTTTGAGATGGTCCCTGGAGTCCACAATAACTGTCATGTTAAAAAAAATATAAGTTTGAGGGTTATGCAAGGCTGACACTTGCACAATTCCGTGGCACGCATTGGCACGACTCGAGTCGTGCCAGTGCGGCAACTAGTCGTAAACTGGCGTGAAGTGTGCGTAAACCCGTCGTGACTGCGTGCCATGTCGGGACGAGAATTTTGAAATGTTCAAAATTTTGGTCACGACAAAATTTCGCGACCGGGTCGTGAACTATGCGCAAACTGTTCGTGATCTCGTCGTGAACTCGTCGGGACGATGTGGGAGGATGCGTGCCAGTGCGTGGAAGTGCGCGCCATGCCATGACTGTCACGAACTGCCACGAATAGTTCACGAACAGCTCACGTCGAGTTCACGAGTAGTTCACGACATGTTCACGAATTGGTGCGCGTCGCAGCGTGGCCGTGCCTTCCCACTGACACGGTCACGCATTGATGGCACGAGCAGTTCACGACTAGTTTATGCACTTCACGAGCAGTTCACGACGAGTTCACGAGCAGTTCACGACTACTGCGCGACAGTGGCGCTCGCGTCGGTGCGGGGGTATATATAGGGCTTCCCGGACACTTCTCGCCATTCCAGAGATCATCAGCGAGGAAACAACTTATATCCCAGAGACAACATGCCTAAAAAAAACAAAGCAGACACGAGGGACAGCAAAGCAGAGAAGGCCAGAAGCCGACAGGCCAGAGGCAGAGACCGCTGAGAGAGATCATTCCCCCCAGTCATCCATATCAAGTGTCGATGTTATCCCGGAGACACAGCAGGATCCACTCGAAAGCCAGAGACAGCCATCGAGTGAGGACGAGGCTACCAGGCAGCAGAAGAAGCGGGTCCGGGTGTCCAAGAAAGAAATCCCTGAGTACCGCTGGACAGAAGAGACCGAGTTGAGGTTGGCCGAGCTTGTGAAAGAGAACCCTCAGCTGTATGACAAGAAGCAGAAGGAGTGGCTCAACGTGGCGGCCAAGAACAGCCGGTGGGACCGAGTCGGAGAGCAGCTGGAGCCTCCTGCCACTGGTCCCCAATGCAAGAAGCACTACGAGAACATGAGAACCAGGGTGGGGAAGATTATGAAGGAGAAGAAGAGTGGGGCTGGCCAGCCACAGAGGAGTGCCTGTGACGACCATATCATGGAGACCTGGAGTTTCCTGACGCAACACATCGTCCGGGGAGAGACAGTCCCCAGTGAGCAGTTTGCTGTCCCAGAGTCAGCTGCAATGACGACCAGCGACGATGACGATGATGAAGTGAAGTCCACAGGTTCCCAGAGCCAAGCATCTACTACCACCGGGAAGGGCAAGGGCAAGGGGAAGCGGTCCAGGCTACCAACAACAGAGACAGCCACCACAACCGCCGACACCAGAGTGACCCAGAGCGACCTCAGTGATGCAGTGAAGCAGGTGAGAATCCCAATGTCTACATGCAGATTGTATTCAAGTTTGATCCATTGCTCTTGACATGTGCAATATGTTGCATTGAAATGCTGTACTAAATTTTTCCAATGTTTGTATGTTTCAGATCCTCTCCAAAGCAGATTCCTTGGGGGCCAGCCACTCCTACACCGGCCAACAGAAGATCGTACACGATTTTGCATGTCTGCTTGAAGGGCACATGCAGGGCATCCCGGAGAACTCCTGGCATGAATTCCAGATAGACTGCCTCAACCTTGTCCACCGCTACAGGCAGCGGCGTCAGCTTTTCCAGCAGCCACAGCAACAACCACCCATGACCTGGCCAGCCCCACAGCAGCAGCAACCTTGGCAGCCCCCTCAGCAGCAGCAGTTCTGGCAGCAACCTCCAACCAGTCAGCCATCACCTCTAACCTGGATGCTGCCCCAGTCACCACAGTCTTCAGGCCAGTCCTCCTGGACCCGTACCACGGAGTGGGAACCAGGGATGCCACCTGCACTGTCAGCCACCCTTGTCCAGGCTCCTTCACCAACACCTTCAGTGTCATTGCTGTCAGCCACCTTCAAGACACCTGTAACACCACTCAGCTTCCCGGACCTGACCCCGGGGTCCATCGACAGCAGCCTAGAGGGTATTTCACCCTCAACCCTCTTCACCTCCAAGGAACTCGACACACCACCAGTCCAACGGGTATCCCCAGGCAGCGGTACGAGCACCAGCAAGGACACTGAGTGAGAGACTTTACAAAGTGAGATACTTTTGGCAGTCAGAGCCATTGAGAGACTTCTAAATATTTGTAAATAGTTGGACTGCGATTTGTTGTTTGCTGTTTTCATGTTAATAGATTGTTATCTTATTTCAAAACACTTGTTTTTCTTCTTAACATTGAAATAAAGTTAAAGAGAAACGAAAGCGAAAAAAATAAAGGAAAAAGAAATGAAAAAATAAAGGACAACGAAAAAAAAAAAAACTTCCCTCCCCCACTCCGCCCCCCCCAAAAAAAGAAAAAGGAAACAAAAAAAAGAAAAAGAAACGCAAGAAAGTCCCCTCACCCCCCCAAAAAAAAACGAAATCCAAGAAAAGAAGACACTCCCCTCCCCCAACCCCAAAGACAAGAAAAAGAGTGAGACACGAATAGATTTCTTTTTTTTTTTCTTTTTCTTCTTTTTTTTGGGGGGGTGGGGGAATCATCTTTTCTCATTATTTCTTTTCAGTGTTTTAATTTTTTTCTTGCTTTTTTCTTTAATGTCTTTTATTTTCTATTCCTTCATGACTTTTTTTTTTTTTGGGGGGGGGGGGAGTTTCGTTTCTTTTATTTCAAAAATGGAACAACTGTGGATGCAGCTCATGAAGCTACTACCATTCTTTCTTGCCAAGGGACAGCACCAGCAGGGGACATGTAGTAATGTGACAGGTAGTCTCGCTGATCCTTTGCATCTTTCTGGGTATGATGGCCGGTTAGAGGCAGCAGCCCCTGCAGGTGTTGGTCAGTCCTCCATCCACTAGGGATCAGATCATGTGTGTCCGGATCTTCGCGGTCCACTTCTGAAATTGCGTGTGGGTATCTGATGAGGATGAGGTTGTGCATGACACAGGCGCACATGGTGATCAGGTTGATGGTGTCGGGGTGCTGATGCATCGTCGTCAAGAAGCAACGGAACCTTTGACACAAAATTCCAAAGGCATTCTCCACGACACGTCGGGCACGAGACAACCTGTAGCTGTATATGCGTTCTCGTAGGACCTGTGACCGATGGGAGAATGGTTTCATCATCCAGATTCGGAGAGCAAAGGCGTCATCCCCTACGAAGTGATAGGGCACTGGCTGGTCATCATTAGGCAGCTGGGCCATAGAAGGTTCACGCTGCACGCTACACGTTCACGTGAAGAACCGGACCCTGGGCCATTAAACTTCATGCTTGGATGTTCACGTGTTGCGTCTGTTCTACTTTGACCGAGTAACCAACAATATGGACTCTTCGGATGATGACGATTGCCTCATTCTGCTTTTACTGAGACAGAGGAAGAGAAAAAGGAACAGAATTTGGAGCCGAGAACACTTCCTTCTGAGAGAAACCCGTGGTGAATTTCACCGAACATTCTATAATCTGCTTGACAATCCCGATGAAGAACTATTTTTCAATTATACCATTCAATTATATTTTTTCTGAAGTTTTCCCCTGAAAGCATAGAGTTATCTCCCTAGACCCGTTCTGATTGGCTGGCGCGGCGGTGACCGCATGCATTGACTGGAATTTCCATCTTCACGCCTAGAAAAAAGTGTGCATGTTCATTTCTCGCTTCACGCGTGAAGTGTGCAGCGTGCAGCGTGAACGCCGTTCTATGGCCCAGAGCAAGTCATGCTACGTTTGTCCACTTTTCTTTACACGCGTGTAGCGTGTAGCATGCAGCGTGCAGCGTGAACCTTCTATGGCCCAGCTGCCTTAGGGAGTGGTTCTGGTTGAGGCACTCCAGCTCTGTTCTCTTCTACAGCATCATGCAGGGAACAGTTACTCCATGTTCCTCCATCTGACGCACCACCCTCTGCCCCAACATCCACATAGAGGAACTTGTAGGCAGCATCTGCCACTGCCATCAGTACAATGCTGTGGAAGCCCTTGTAGTTGTAGTAGTAAGAGCCAGCATTGGGTGGCTTCTTCATGGCGATGTGCTTGCCGTCCACAGCCCCCAGACAGTTGTGGTAGTTCCATCTGGAGCTGAACCTGGCAGCAACTTCCTTCCACTCCTCTTTAGTTTTGGGGCAGCACAGCACTTCGTCCTTGTAGACCGCGATGATGGCTTTACACACCTCGGGTATGAAGTTGCAGATGGTACTTGCTTCAACCCTGAAGCTGTACTGCAGACTTGGATAGGAATTTCCAATGGCTAGGAAGCGGAGGGTGGCAGCCAGCTTGAGTCCAACTTGAAGCGGTTCCCTCATGAAGGTGGACTGCTTCTGGAGGCGAGGGGTTAACTTCTCAACCATCTCTTGGAACAGGTCAGGTGTGATTCTGAGGTAATTTTTGTAGCCCCTTTGATCTTCCTTGTGGAGTTCAGTCAGTAGACTGTCATACTGTCCAAACTCGTGCCTTCTGGTTAACCATTCCCGGACCCACACTTTCCTTTGCGTCTTTCTTCGAGGCGGGGTTGCCTTTTCTTGCTCTTCTGCCTCTTCCAGCCTTTTCTGCTGCTCTTCAACAATGGCTAGAGCAGCTGCCAGGTATAGGCATCTTCTCTTCTCTGCAATGATTGTGTCTCTGGTATTCAGCATGTTGTCTCTTCCACAGCCAATTAAAAAATGACCAGGGGTTGGGGAGGCCTCCTTTATATATGGCGTGCCCAAGTCGGCACGACACCGTCCGAATTGCGCAAACTCGTCGTGCCAATGCGGGAAGTGCGTAAACTATGCGCAAACTATGCGTGAACTCGTCGTGCCAGTTCGTGAATGTGGACAGGCAGGCATTCGTGAACTCATCATGAACTATGCGTGAACTAGTCGTGAACAGTGCGGGAGCCTCCCAGTTTGTGCCCCAAAATGGCACGACTTGCCACGACAAAATCGTGGCCAAAAGTCGTGCAAGTGTCAGCCTTGCATTAGTTTTGAGATGGTCCCTGGAGTCCACAATAACTGTCATGTTAAAAAAAATATTAGTTTGAGGGTTAGTTTTGAGATGGTCCCTGGAGTCCACAATAACTGTCATGTTAAAATATATATATATTAGTTTGAGGGTTAGTTTTGAGTTGGTCCCTGGAGTCCACAATAACTGTCATGAAAAAAATATATTAGTTTGAGGGTTAGTTTAGAGATGGTCCCTGGAGTCCACAATAACAGTCATGTTAAAAAAAATATTAGTTTGAGGGTTAGTTTTGAGATGGTCCCTGGAGTCCACAATAACTGTCATGTTAAAATATATATATATTAGTTTGAGGGTTAGTTTTGAGTTGGTCCCTGGAGTCCACAATAACTGTCATGAAAAAAATATATTAGTTTGAGGGTTAGTTTTGAGATGGTCCCTGGAGTCCACAATAACAGTCATGTTAAAAAAAATATTAGTTTGAGGGTTAGTTTTGAGATGGTCCCTGGAGTCCACAATAACTGTCATGTTAAAAAATATATATATTAGTTTGAGGGTTAGTTTTGAGATGGTCCCTGGAGTCCACAATAACTGTCATGTTAAAATATATATATATTAGTTTGAGGGTTAGTTTTGAGTTGGTCCCTGGAGTCCACAATAACTGTCATGAAAAAAATATATTAGTTTGAGGGTTAGTTTTGAGATGGTCCCTGGAGTCCACAATAACTGTCATGTTAAAAAATATATATATTAGTTTGAGGGTTAGTTTTGAGATGGTCCCTGGAGTCCACAATAACTGTCATGTTAAAAAAAATATTAGTTTGAGGGTTATGCAAGGCTGACACTTGCACAATTCCGTGGCACGCATTGGCACGACTCGAGTCGTGCCAGTGCGGCAACTAGTCGTAAACTGGCGTGAAGTGTGCGTAAACCCGTCGTGACTGCGTGCCATGTCGGGACGAGAATTTTGAAATGTTCAAAATTTTGGTCACGACAAAATTTCGCGACCGGGTCGTGAACTATGCGCAAACTGTTCGTGATCTCGTCGTGAACTCATCGGGACGATGTGGGAGGATGCGTGCCAGTGCGTGGAAGTGCGCGCCATGCCATGACTGTCACGAACTGCCACGAATAGTTCACGAACAGCTCACGTCGAGTTCACGAGTAGTTCATGACATGTTCACGAATTGGTGCGCGTCGCAGCGTGGCAGTGCCTTCCCACTGACACGGTCACGCATTGATGGCACGAGCAGTTCACGACTAGTTTATGCACTTCACGAACAGTTTGCGCATGGCACGAGCAGTTCACGACGAGTTCACGAGCAGTTCACGACTACTGCGCGACAGTGGCGCTCGCGTCGGTGCGGGGGTATATATAGGGCTTCCCGGACACTTCTCGCCATTCCAGAGATCATCAGCGAGGAAACAACTTATATCCCAGAGACAACATGCCTAAAAAAAAACAAAGCAGACACGAGGGACAGCAAAGCAGAGAAGGCCAGAAGCCGACAGGCCAGAGGCAGAGACCGCTGAGAGAGATCATTCCCCCCAGTCATCCATATCAAGTGTCGATGTTATCCCGGAGACACAGCAGGATCCACTCGAAAGCCAGAGACAGCCATCGAGTGAGGACGAGGCTACCAGGCAGCAGAAGAAGCGGGTCCGGGTGTCCAAGAAAGAAATCCCTGAGTACCGCTGGACAGAAGAGACCGAGTTGAGGTTGGCTGAGCTTGTGAAAGAGAACCCTCAGCTGTATGACAAGAAGCAGAAGGAGTGGCTCAACGTGGCGGCCAAGAACAGCCAGTGGGACCGAGTCGGAGAGCAGCTGGAGCCTCCTGCCACTGGTCCCCAATGCAAGAAGCACTACGAGAACATGAGAACCAGGGTGGGGAAGATTATGAAGGAGAAGAAGAGTGGGGCTGGCCAGCCACAGAGGAGTGCCTGTGACGACCATATCATGGAGACCTGGAGTTTCCTGACGCAACACATCGTCCGGGGAGAGACAGTCCCCAGTGAGCAGTTTGCTGTCCCAGAGTCAGCTGCAATGACGACCAGCGACGATGACGATGATGAAGTGAAGTCCACAGGTTCCCAGAGCCAAGCATCTACTACCACCGGGAAGGGCAAGGGCAAGGGGAAGCGGTCCAGGCTACCAACAACAGAGACAGCCACCACAACCGCCGACACCAGAGTGACCCAGAGCGACCTCAGTGATGCAGTGAAGCAGGTGAGAATCCCAATGTCTACATGCAGATTGTATTCAAGTTTGATCCATTGCTCTTGACATGTGCAATATGTTGCATTGAAATGCTGTACTAAATTTTTCCAATGTTTGTATGTTTCAGATCCTCTCCAAAGCAAATTCCTTGGGGGCCAGCCACTCCTACACCGGCCAACAGAAGATCGTACACGATTTTGCATGCCTGCTTGAAGGGCACATGCAGGGCATCCCGGAGAACTCCTGGCATGAATTCCAGATAGACTGCCTCAACCTTGTCCACCGCTACAGGCAGCGGCGTCAGCTTTTCCAGCAGCCACAGCAACAACCACCCATGACCTGGCCAGCCCCACAGCAGCAGCAACCTTGGCAGCCCCCTCAGCAGCAGCAGTTCTGGCAGCAACCTCCAACCAGTCAGCCATCACCTCTAACCTGGATGCTGCCCCAGTCACCACAGTCTTCAGGCCAGTCCTCCTGGACCCGTACCACGGAGTGGGAACCAGGGATGCCACCTGCACTGTCAGCCACCCTTGTCCAGGCTCCTTCACCAACACCTTCAGTGTCATTGCTGTCAGCCACCTTCAAGACACCTGTAACACCACTCAGCTTCCCGGACCTGACCCCGGGGTCCATCGACAGCAGCCTAGAGGGTATTTCACCCTCAACCCTCTTCACCTCCAAGGAACTCGACACACCACCAGTCCAACGGGTATCCCCAGGCAGCGGTACGAGCACCAGCAAGGACACTGAGTGAGAGACTTTACAAAGTGAGATACTTTTGGCAGTCAGAGCCATTGAGAGACTTCTAAATATTTGTAAATAGTTGGACTGCGATTTGTTGTTTGCTGTTTTCATGTTAATAGATTGTTATCTTATTTCAAAACACTTGTTTTTCTTCTTAACATTGAAATAAAGTTAAAGAGAAACGAAAGCGAAAAAAATAAAGGAAAAAGAAATGAAAAAATAAAGGACAACGAAAAAAAAAAAAAAAACTTCCCTCCCCCACTCCGCCCCCCCCCAAAAAAAGAAAAAGGAAACAAAAAAAAGAAAAAGAAACGCAAGAAAGTCCCCTCACCCCCCCAAAAAAAACGAAATCCAAGAAAAGAAGACACTCCCCTCCCCCAACCCCAAAGACAAGAAAAAGAAAAGAGTGAGACACGAATAGATTTCTTTTTTTTTTTTCTTTTTCTTCTTTTTTTGGGGGGGGGTGGGGGAATCATCTTCTCATTATTTCTTTTCAGTGTTTTAATTTTTTTTCTTGCTTTTTTCTTTAATGTCTTTTATTTTCTATTCCTTCATGACTTTTTTTTGGGGGGGGGGGAGTTTCGTTTCTTTTATTTCAAAAATGGAACAACTGTGGATGCAGCTCATGAAGCTACTACCATTCTTTCTTGCCAAGGGACAGCACCAGCAGGGGACATGTAGTAATGTGACAGGTAGTCTCGCTGATCCTTTGCATCTTTCTGGGTATGATGGCCGGTTAGAGGCAGCAGCCCCTGCAGGTGTTGGTCAGTCCTCCATCCACTAGGGATCAGATCATGTGTGTCCGGATCTTCGCGGTCCACTTCTGAAATTGCGTGTGGGTATCTGATGAGGATGAGGTTGTGCATGACACAGGCGCACATGGTGATCAGGTTGATGGTGTCGGGGTGCTGATGCATCGTCGTCAAGAAGCAACGGAACCTTTGACACAAAATTCCAAAGGCATTCTCCACGACACGTCGGGCACGAGACAACCTGTAGCTGTATATGCGTTCTCGTAGGACCTGTGACCGATGGGAGAATGGTTTCATCATCCAGATTCGGAGAGCAAAGGCGTCATCCCCTACGAAGTGATAGGGCACTGGCTGGTCATCATTAGGCAGCTGGGCCATAGAAGGTTCACGCTGCACGCTACACGTTCACGTGAAGAACCGGACCCTGGGCCATTAAACTTCATGCTTGGATGTTCACGTGTTGCGTCTGTTCTACTTTGACCGAGTAACC
Organism: Neoarius graeffei; assembly: GCF_027579695.1. NCBI lineage: Eukaryota > Metazoa > Chordata > Actinopteri > Siluriformes > Ariidae > Neoarius > Neoarius graeffei. Next base: position 51,551,746 of record NC_083576.1, read on the forward strand.
AACAATATGGACTCTTCAGATGACGACGATTGCCTCATTCTGCTTTTACTGAGACAGAGGAAGAGAAAAAGGAACAGAATTTGGAGCCGAGAACACTTCCTTCTGAGAGAAACCCGTGGTGAATTTCACCGAACATTCTATAATCTGCTTGACAATCCCGATGAAGAACTATTTTTCAATTATACCATTCAATTATATTTTTTCTGAAGTTTTCCCCTGAAAGCATAGAGTTATCTCCCTAGACCCGTTCTGATTGGCTGGCGCGGCGGTGACCGCATGCATTGACTGGAATTTCCATCTTCACGCCTAGAAAAAAGTGTGCATGTTCATTTCTCGCTTCACGCGTGAAGTGTGCAGCGTGCAGCGTGAACGCCGTTCTATGGCCCAGAGCAAGTCATGCTACGTTTGTCCACTTTTCTTTACACGCGTGTAGCGTGTAGCGTGCAGCATGCAGCGTGCAGCGTGAACCTTCTATGGCCCAGCTGCCTTAGGGAGTGGTTCTGGTTGAGGCACTCCAGCTCTGTTCTCTTCTACAGCATCATGCAGGGAACAGTTACTCCATGTTCCTCCATCCGACGCACCACCCTCTGCCCCAACATCCACATAGAGGAACTTGTAGGCAGCATCTGCCACTGCCATCAGTACAATGCTGTGGAAGCCCTTGTAGTTGTAGTAGTAAGAGCCAGCATTGGGTGGCTTCTTCATGGCGATGTGCTTGCCGTCCACAGCCCCCAGACAGTTGTGGTAGTTCCATCTGGAGCTGAACCTGGCAGCAACTTCCTTCCACTCCTCTTTAGTTTTGGGGCAGCACAGCACTTCGTCCTTGTAGACCGCGATGATGGCTTTACACACCTCGGGTATGAAGTTGCAGATGGTACTTGCTTCAACCCTGAAGCTGTACTGCAGACTTGGATAGGAATTTCCAATGGCTAGGAAGCGGAGGGTGGCAGCCAGCTTGAGTCCAACTTGAAGCGGTTCCCTCATGAAGGTGGACTGCTTCTGGAGGCGAGGGGTTAACTTCTCAACCATCTCTTGGAACAGGTCAGGTGTGATTCTGAGGTAATTTTTGTAGCCCCTTTGATCTTCCTTGTGGAGTTCAGTCAGTAGACTGTCATACTGTCCAAACTCATGCCTTCTGGTCAACCATTCCCGGACCCACACTTTCCTTTGTGTCTTTCTTCGAGGCGGGGTTGCCTTTTCTTGCTCTTCTGCCTCTTCCAGCCTTTTCTGCTGCTCTTCAACAATGGCTAGAGCAGCTGCCAGGTATAGGCATCTTCTCTTCTCTGCAATGATTGTGTCTCTGGTATTCAGCATGTTGTCTCTTCCACAGCCAATTAAAAAATGACCAGGGGTTGGGGAGGCCTCCTTTATATATGGCGTGCCCAAGTCGGCACGACACCGTCCGAATTGCGCAAACTCGTCGTGCCAATGCGGGAAGTGCGTAAACTATGCGCAAACTATGCGTGAACTCGTCGTGCCAGTTTGTGAATGTGGACAGGCACGCATTCGTGAACTCATCATGAACTATGCGTGAACTAGTCGTGAACAGTGCGGGAGCCTCCCAGTTCGTGCCCCAAAATGGCACGACTTGCCACGACAAAATCGTGGCCAAAAGTCGTGCAAGTGTCAGCCTTGCATTAGTTTTGAGATGGTCCCTGGAGTCCACAATAACTGTCATGTTAAAAAAAATATTAGTTTGAGGGTTAGTTTTGAGATGGTCCCTGGAGTCCACAATAACTGTCATGTTAAAAAATATATATATTAGTTTGAGGGTTAGTTTTGAGTTGGTCCCTGGAGTCCACAGTCATGTTAAAAAATATATATATTAGTTTGAGGGTTAGTTTTGAGATGGTCCCTGGAGTCCACAATAACTGTCATGATAAAAAAAATATATATATATTAGTTTGAGGGCTAGTTTTGAGATGGTCCCTGGAGTCCACAATAACAGTTATGTTAAAAAAAATATTAGTTTGAGGGTTAGTTTTGAGTTGGTCCCTGGAGTCCACAATAACTGTCATGATAAAAAAAATATATATATTAGTTTGAGGGTTAGTTTGGAGATGGTCCCTGGAGTCCACAATAACAGTCATGTTAAAAAAAATATTAGTTTGAGGGTTAGTTTTGAGTTGGTCCCTGGAGTCCACAATAACTGTCATGTTAAAAAATATATATATTAGTTTGAGAGTTAGTTTTGAGTTGGTCCCTAGAGTCCACAATAACTGTCATGTTAAAAAATATATATATTAGTTTGATGGTTAGTTTTGAGATGGTCCCTGGAGTCCACAATAACAGTCATGTTAAAAAAATATTAGTTTGAGGGTTAGTTTTGAGACGGTCCCTGGAGTCCACAATAACTGTCATGTTAAAAAATATATATATTAGTTTGAGGGTTAGTTTTCAGTTGGTCCCTGGAGTTCACAGTCATGTTAAAAAAATATATATTAGTTTGAGGGTTAGTTTTGAGTTGGTCCCTGGAGTCCACAATAACTGTCATGATAAAAAAATATATATATATATATTAGTTTGAGGGTTAGTTTTGAGATGGTCCCTGGAGTCCACAATAACAGTCATGTTAAAAAAAAATATTAGTTTGAGGGTTAGTTTTGAGATGGTCCCTGGAGTCCACAATAACAGTCATGTTAAAAAAAATATTAGTTTGAGGGTTAGTTTTGAGATGGTCCCTGGAGTCCACAATAATTGTCATGTTAAAAAATATATATATTAGTTTGAGGGTTGGTTTTGAGTTGGTCCCTGGAGTCCACAATAACTGTCATGTTAAAAAATATATATATTAGTTTGATGGTTAGTTTTGAGATGGTCCCTGGAGTCCACAATAACAGTCATGTTAAAAAAAATATTAGTTTGAGGGTTAGTTTTGAGATGGTCCCTGGAGTCCACAATAACAGTCATGTTAAAAAAAATATTAGTTTGAGGGTTAGTTTTGAGATGGTCCCTGGAGTCCACAATAACTGTCATGTTAAAAAATATATATATTAGTTTGAGGGTTAGTTTTGAGATGGTCCCTGGAGTCCACAATAACTGTCATGATAAAAAAAATATATATATTAGTTTGAGGGTTAGTTTTGAGATGGTCCCTGGAGTCCACAATAACAGTCATGTTAAAAAAAATATTAGTTTGAGGGTTAGTTTTGAGATGGTCCCTGGAGTCCACAATAACTGTCATGTTAAAAAATATATATATTAGTTTGAGGGTTAGTTTTGAGTTGGTCCCTGGAGTCCACAATAACTGTCATGTTAAAAAATATATATATTAGTTTGATGGTTAGTTTTGAGATGGTCCCTGGAGTCCACAATAACAGTCATGTTAAAAAAAATATTAGTTTGAGGGTTAGTTTTGAGATGGTCCCTGGAGTCCACAATAACAGTCATGTTAAAAAAAATATTAGTTTGAGGGTTAGTTTTGAGATGGTCCCTGGAGTCCACAATAACTGTCAATGTAAAAAAAAATATTAGTTTGAGGGTTAGTTTTGAGTTGGTCCCTGGAGTCCACAATAACAGTCATGTTAAAAAAAATATTAGTTTGAGGGTTAGTTTTGAGGTGGTCCCTGGAGTCCGCAATAACTGTCAATGTAAAAAAAAATATTAGTTTGAGGGTTAGTTTTGAGGTGGTCCCTGGAGTCCGCAATAACTGTCAATGTTAAAAAAAATATTAGTTTGAGGGTTAGTTTTGAGGTGGTCCCTGGAGTCCGCAATAACTGTCAATGTTAAAAAAAATATTAGTTTGAGGGTTAGTTTTGAGTTGGTCCCTGGAGTCCACAATAACTGTCATGTTAAAAAATATATATATTAGTTTGAGAGTTAGTTTTGAGTTGGTCCCTAGAGTCCACAATAACTGTCATGTTAAAAAATATATATATTAGTTTGATGGTTAGTTTTGAGATGGTCCCTGGAGTCCACAATAACAGTCATGTTAAAAAAATATTAGTTTGAGGGTTAGTTTTGAGACGGTCCCTGGAGTCCACAATAACTGTCATGTTAAAAAATATATATATTAGTTTGAGGGTTAGTTTTCAGTTGGTCCCTGGAGTTCACAGTCATGTTAAAAAAATATATATTAGTTTGAGGGTTAGTTTTGAGTTGGTCCCTGGAGTCCACAATAACTGTCATGATAAAAAAATATATATATATATATTAGTTTGAGGGTTAGTTTTGAGATGGTCCCTGGAGTCCACAATAACAGTCATGTTAAAAAAAAATATTAGTTTGAGGGTTAGTTTTGAGATGGTCCCTGGAGTCCACAATAACAGTCATGTTAAAAAAAATATTAGTTTGAGGGTTAGTTTTGAGATGGTCCCTGGAGTCCACAATAATTGTCATGTTAAAAAATATATATATTAGTTTGAGGGTTGGTTTTGAGTTGGTCCCTGGAGTCCACAATAACTGTCATGTTAAAAAATATATATATTAGTTTGATGGTTAGTTTTGAGATGGTCCCTGGAGTCCACAATAACAGTCATGTTAAAAAAAATATTAGTTTGAGGGTTAGTTTTGAGATGGTCCCTGGAGTCCACAATAACAGTCATGTTAAAAAAAATATTAGTTTGAGGGTTAGTTTTGAGATGGTCCCTGGAGTCCACAATAACTGTCATGTTAAAAAATATATATATTAGTTTGAGGGTTAGTTTTGAGATGGTCCCTGGAGTCCACAATAACTGTCATGATAAAAAAAATATATATATTAGTTTGAGGGTTAGTTTTGAGATGGTCCCTGGAGTCCACAATAACAGTCATGTTAAAAAAAATATTAGTTTGAGGGTTAGTTTTGAGATGGTCCCTGGAGTCCACAATAACTGTCATGTTAAAAAATATATATATTAGTTTGAGGGTTAGTTTTGAGTTGGTCCCTGGAGTCCACAATAACTGTCATGTTAAAAAATATATATATTAGTTTGATGGTTAGTTTTGAGATGGTCCCTGGAGTCCACAATAACAGTCATGTTAAAAAAAATATTAGTTTGAGGGTTAGTTTTGAGATGGTCCCTGGAGTCCACAATAACAGTCATGTTAAAAAAAATATTAGTTTGAGGGTTAGTTTTGAGATGGTCCCTGGAGTCCACAATAACTGTCAATGTAAAAAAAAATATTAGTTTGAGGGTTAGTTTTGAGTTGGTCCCTGGAGTCCACAATAACAGTCATGTTAAAAAAAATATTAGTTTGAGGGTTAGTTTTGAGGTGGTCCCTGGAGTCCGCAATAACTGTCAATGTTAAAAAAAATATTAGTTTGAGGGTTAGTTTTGAGATGGTCCCTGGAGTCCGCAATAACTGTCAATGTTAAAAAAAATATTAGTTTGAGGGTTAGTTTTGAGTTGGTCCCTGGAGTCCGCAATAACAGTCATGTTAAAAAAAATATTAGTTTGAGGGTTAGTTTTGAGATGGTCCCTGGAGTCCGCAATAACTGTCAATGTAAAAAAAAATATTAGTTTGAGGGTTAGTTTTGAGTTGGTCCCTGGAGTCCGCAATAACTGTCATGTTAAAAAATATATATATTAGTTTGAGGGTTAGTTTTGAGGTGGTCCCTGGAGTTCACAATAACTATCATGTTAAAAAAAAGTCTTCAGTCAGTCTAGTTTTGATATATTTTACTACTGACAACACACATCTGTGCAAAAAGTAGTTAAAATGTATATTAAATATGTTTACTTAATATACATACTGTTTAAAAAAAGGGTTCTGTTGTAGCTGACTTGCTGAGTCAGCAATAATGTTCATTGATTTGTCAACAGCAGCATGTACAGACTTGTTTTTGTCGTCCATGTAGGCTCATGTAAGAAGGCTATTTTTCACAGCAGTGCCAGTTAAACAACCATCTAGCTAGGCTAGATAACATCAGTATGGTGAACTGTTTGGAAATTCCTGTGTATTTTTTGTCAAGTTTTAATTAGTGAGACTTTACACCACAATATATGAACTTATTCAGCTTGCACTTGTCCCGGGTCTCATTATCTCAGTGTTGAACTCATTTCTACTTCCACTTGTGTAATTAGCTATTTATGGCTTGATTTATTATTAGGGTTTTTTTTAGCAATTAGTAGTGCACCACTTTATCAGTATGTCTAAATGTAGCAGATATGCAAGTAGACCAGCATCATTAGACCAGAGTTCAGTCCAACTAAACCCTGCAATTATCACATTCAGAGAGATTATTACGACAGATCAGATTTCAGCTTGTATTTTCAGGGAACCCACTTGTTTATAATATAATCAGGCAAAACCGGCAAGCACAAGACAAGGCCTGTCCCAAAGGTAGACACTCAGTTGTCCTGTTATTTTCTCAGATTCCTGTAGAGGGCACTCTTCTCTGTCCCAAAGGTAGACACTCAGTTGTCCTGTTATTTTCTCAGATTCCTGTAGAGGGCACTCTTCTCTCTCAAAACATTTTAGTACAGTATTGAGAACTGCTTGCAATTCATATTTACACTAGGTAGCTAAAAAGTTAACAATACTTCTTGTTGGATTTTTTTGGGCTAGAAAATGAATAATCCTAAATAAAGAGATGTTGAGAGATACACTTTATAGATTTCTTTGAAGAATAAGACTGGAATTGGTATTGTCAGGATCCATTGGAGTTGAGTTGACCAACTGCTTGTTGAACTGTGAACTCAACTTTCCACGAGACTAAATGTTGCATTTTATATTCTTTTCACCCGGACACAGTTCATCTCATCTCATTATCTCTAGCCGCTTTATCCTGTTCTACAGGGTCGCAGGCAAGCTGGAGCCTATCCCAGCTGACTACGGGCGAAAGGCGGGGTACACCCTGGACAAGTCGCCAGGTCATCACAGGGCTGACACATAGACACAGACAACCATTCACACCTACGGTCAATTTAGAGTCACCAGTTAACCTAACCTGCATGTCTTTGGACTGTGGGGGAAACCAGAGCACCCGGAGGAAACCCACGTGGACACGGGGAGAACATGCAAACTCCGCACAGAAAGGCCCTCGCCGGCCACAGGGATCGAACGCAGACCTTCTTGCTGTGAGGCGACAGTGCTAACCACTACACCACCGTGCCGCCCCCGGACACAGTTTATTCATCAATTTCAGTGGACTGCCTTTGAAACCGTGATGTAAGTGTTTGGGGTTTCCCCCCCCCCCCCATGCTGGTAGCTTTAGTAGCAGCACATCATGGTTTGTAGTGATAAAGGAGATGCAGATCATGAGGAGCTGCTGGTAAACTTTCAGCACTTTCTCCGGTCATACCAACTCAAGCACTGATGTGTTACCACGACTGTGTCAAGTTGTGTTCAATTTCAAGGTTGTGTAAAAGTGGTGTTATAGCAGCACATCAATACTGGAGTTGGGATATCCAGTGTTACTGTTCTGCTCTAGTAAGGCCTGCCTGTCTACACAAACCCAGGTCTCAACAAAGCCATTAAAGCATGCTTGGTATGTTATCCATAGTGTGTACATTAATTACTGTAATACTGAATAAAATCCAACTGAAAATATTCCAGCAGTGTTAAAGTACTTTTGAGGGGGAAGAAAGAGGAGATTTTACCTGAATAACAATTCACCAGTAATTAGAATAGTTAACTTAATATATTTATTTTAGGCATACTCATAGCAGCTCATACAAAGTTAGAGTGAAGGTAACTGATGGTGTAAAGGGTATACTTATAAAATCCAACAGAACTGCTCTTGCCTGGGTTAATTCCTACAAATTTTCCAGGATCAGGTTGCATGGAGTTGATTCAGACACCACTTGGACCATCTGTGTATGCCGCATGATATTACCTCTGTAAGTCCATGATTTATTTTAAGAGAAGTTGGGTGTTGAAAGGCAAATGCTTTCTCAAGTTCAAATGAAAAATACTATTTAATGTCATCACATTTTTCAATCCAAATCATTAACGTCATTCACAAACCCCTCTGATATAAAGGTCCAGTTATATGATCTATTTGCCAAAACTGCTTCAGGACTGAGATATTGCTAGGGCAACGATGTGTACATCTGAAACCCCAAAACTATTCATAAATCAAATATGATCAAGAGTACTTTATGCCCATCATATTAACCTATAAGGCTATTGTACAAGCTGATAAGGGTGTTGCTAAAACTGCAAATACATGTAGAGTAGCTCCCATCGTCGTCTTTTCACATTTTTCTTCCAGAAAATGGATTGGATATGACTGTTATTGTGGCTATATGACTTGGCATAGAAGGCACCATAACATTTTACCCATTCAGATGATGTCACATATGCTTACAGAATATTATAATCAGCAATAAGCAGTCATTTAAAATAAAAAATTGTAGGAATAGACTTTAAAAAAAAAAATGCCAAGGGTAAATGCCTAAGATGATGTCATCTTTTTGGATTAACAGTACAGTTGTCCTGCTCATCTTAATCAAAACAACCAGAAATAATTGTGCATAAAAATTAATTACATTTGATCATGCACATAATGGCTTATGACAGTGCAAGTGTTTGATTAGAAATTCATTTTTGTTCAATGAGCAAATACATAAGATTGATCCAATCGATCAAGATCTTGTCAAGCTTGGCTGCAAACTCCCCTAATCATCCTGAATAAAGTTAATATTTAACATAAAAGAAAAGGTCTGGCAATGATTTCAAAATTATACAAAATAAATTAGAGAAATTTACTACCATATATCTCTTTTTAAGTTGAATAAATCCAAACAAAAATACAATCTGATTCAGCAGAGGAACACGTGGGGTCACCAGTATGTGAGCGCCATCGTGCCTTGAGAGGAACCACATCTCTCTGCACTTTTCACTCCTGGAGAAAAGGAGCTGCATCTGCAGCAAGCAGCACTAGTTAAAATTACAAACCAAATGTAATAAAATGGTCATCAGTAAAAATTATGCACAGCTAAAAGGGGGAGGTGCAGACCACCTCAAGCTTTGTACTTCTCTTTCCCTGTTTCACTGATGACACAGATATGCTGAAAGAAAAAACAGGAGAAACTGTCAGTGTATGCAGAATAACATCAGAATGCTTGGTTATGTACAAATAATTTCACATTTCTTTGGGGGGGGGAAGAAAGAAATAACTCACATTTAAATCTCTAAAGTACTCATTGTAATCTAGCGCATATCCCACCACAAATTTGTCAGGGACTTCGAATCCTACAACTGGGGGAGATGAAAAATAAAAATCAGTAAAATACTAGGCATAATGTTGTAAATTAATAAGTTGAGCATGCAACCTTATGTGCATACAATACAAACAAGAAAATGACAATTATTTACAAATATGCATCAATGTTTCTCATGCACACAGATACTGTAAAGAAACACTACAGCATCAGCAATTAACAAGAAGGTTTTTCCATTCTGTATAATGAGTCAACTTACAATCAGGTCTGTAGCCAACACTCCTTGGTGTCCTCTTCACAAGTAAACTTTATAAAAAAAAAAAAATGGTGGATTAGTTAAAAGGTATTCAGCTTTCAGAGACATAGATGATTGAACTGTGCAAGTGTACAATAAAACGGCTAAGTAAATTGACAAAACTATTTTCTGCAACTGTGGTTTAAAAAAAATATCACTGTCCTCACGCGGCATTTAACTATATATTGTGCGACGATAAATTCATCTCATCTCTAGCCGCTTTATCCTGTTCTACAGGGTCGCAGGCAAGCTGGAGCCTATCCCAGCTGACTACGGGCGAAAGGCGAGGTACACCCTGGACAAGTCACCAGGTCATCACAGGGCTGACACATAGACACAGACAACCATTCACACTCACATTCACACCTACGCTCAATTTAGAGTCACCAGTTAACCTAACCTGCATGTCTTTGGACTGTGGGGGAAACCGGAGCACCCGGAGGAAACCCACGTGGACACGGGGAGAACATGCAAACTCCGCACAGAAAGGCCCTCGCCGGCCACGGGGCTCGAACCCGGACTTTCTTGCTGAGGCGACGGCGCTAACCACTACACCACCTTGCCGCCCCACGATGATAAATTGCAATAAAAATTTATGATTCAAATTGATTGATGTAATAAAAAAAAATTGAGATTACTACCAGGCTGTCACCTCAGGTTTTCCTAGCTGTAATTGCACTGTCTAGACAGCAGAGGGCTACAACGTACAACAGAGGGATTGCAGATGACTTCACAGTCGGCAGATGTAAAACAGCTCCAATGCCAAGAGGGGAGGGGGGGGGAAACCCCACAAAGAAACAAGACCTAATGGGAACGAGCTGTTGTGGGATGGACTGTATAAATATATTTTAGAAGAAATGGGGCTCTCTTTTTGTAGACTGCTTAAAGCTAAAGAAAAGAGAAACAAATGGACGTAGGACAAACGTTCATATAGGTTTATTAAGAAAAGGCTTATGAACTTTTTTTTTAAAAAAAAGTTTGTAGACTAAAAGGAATATTTTATTTAACAGGTTATTTTACTGCAACCTTTCCAAATGTTTGTAAATAATTGTTTATTAAGAAAAAGTTTTTTTTTATTTCACAAAAAGAATAGAAAAATAAAATGTTGCATTTTTGGTAATAAAACTTTTTTAACCCCCAAGAATATCGTGGGAAAATTGAACTGTGAAGCCAATATTATGAATCAAATCAAATCGTGAGCTGGGTGAATTGTTACATGGCTAATACACACAGAGTCTGATTAATTTCAAATATTTTAATATCAGGCTTCATACGTTCATATCGCTTCTTACCTGGCCACCTTGACCATTTTTGGATTGTACTGCTTGAGAAGTTCTAGCAAGGTCTGCATTGTCTTCCCAGTATCAATTATATCCTTGAGAACAAAAACTTCATTAAATGACACGCACCATAAATGCACAAGTGATGAGAAATAAGGTATTTTATTGTACCATAAATTCACTCATACCTCCACAATCAAGACATTCTTTGGTAAAACACACAGGGAGAGAGAGAGAGAGAGAGAGAGAGAGAGAGAGAGAGAGAGAGAGAGAGAGGGGGGGGGGGGGGGAGTAAAAACATTTAATCATTTGAACAAAGCAGTTTTTGAACATTTCTTGCTCCTTTAACTCAATTCGTCCATTTTCTCTTGCAAACTTTCCATAATTGTAGCACACTAATAAAAACAAAAGTAATAGTTACAGCATGCTTCTTCTCACTTACCTTCCCTGTGAGTGTGGACAGATCATCTCCACCAATCACCTTAATCTCGCCTGTAGACTGGTCATTCTGTTAAAACAAAGGGAACACAAATTACATTACCGACACTAATATGTAGGAAATTGGATTTTACCCTAGCGCTAAAAGCTGACTCATACAGAACATGCACGTGATGTGCGTCACATGAAACCGACACATTTCCATTTAACACCCCAGCACTATGAAACGGGCATAAAACACGAGCACTTGCTTTAAACACCGTCTCTGTGGAGATGAAATCCCACTTCTACTTTCAATATACTCTGACTGACCTTTATATTAAAAGCCGCATGAGGTCATGCAATTACAAGCCTCACAATCATGAATATAATTCTTTTGCACAGAATTGCAAAAAATCTAAAAAGTGAGTAAGCACAACACACCAGGAGTAAAGAATCAGCTCACCCCATTTACACCCGGTCATTTCATGTGTCTAGTGTCTGTTTTGTATCCCAATATGATTATAAATCACATTCATCTATTACAATCACAATGTGTTTACATTTGAATTCATGTGACTGCAGACAAATACTGAAACCCAATTGCTGCACTGCGTGTTAATATGCAAATTAGCCCGGTACATTCTTGCATCAACTTCCTGTTTTATTTATTCTTTATTTTTAGTTGCTTTGGAAGATTTTCACCACAGTGAAAATTATACCATTGTAATCATATTTAATGCTGTTAACATCAATAAAGATTTCGATGTTTGCATTTTTGTAAGGATGGGGTGGGAGGGCTGTACAGTTTGAGTGGCTGGATTGAAATATTTTTAAATGCATTTATACTTTCGTTTTTTATGTGGATAATCTCTATCTGGCTCTAATCCAAGTAAGTATGAGACACAGAAATGACCAAGTGTAATTTGGGTCATCTCCGTATACTGACATGACACATGTACAATACAAGTGAATATGAATAAAAAGGAGTAAAGAAAGGTCAGGGTTTTTTGTTTTTACTTGGTAACTTTTGAGACGAATAAAGTCCACGGTCATTGGAATGGAGCGATCACTGTTGCGGTTCAGTGCTTTGATGTAGTCCAGCAGGTCTGCAAAGAACTTATAACCCCCTTTGAGCACACAGAGGGCAACAATGTGGTGTCCTCCCATATCCTTCATGATTTCTCTGGCCAGTCGCTCAGTCCTGCAGGAATCAGGGCACAGTGAGGCTGCTGGATTCCACTTTACGTTCAAAGTCAGAATGCTATCAGTTTTCTGTATTTAGACAACACGTTTAATGCAAGCAAAGGTAATTTAATCTCATATCTGCAAACTTGTACTAGTTACTCAACATTCCCAGGACTAAGATAAGTCTTGTTTGGGGTTTAAAGCAGGGCTTTGAACCAGAATTTTTTTCCTATTGGTTCGTTCCGAACAGAAACGGAATTTTAACGTTTCCGGTTTTGGGTTCCACCATTAAATAGACGTTCCCGAACTGGTTAGAACAAAAAAATTTCGTTCCCGGAACGGTTAATTACGTTCCCTGTCAGCTGTTTAACAAATGGCTATAAAATTGTGTCTCTATCTCATCCAGCTTAAGCCAAATGTAGGCTAATTCTATTACAACCTTCATTAAATTAGACAAGAAATAATTCAAAACAATTATTTCAAATGTTGGCGATTTGGATTCTCAGTATGTCTTCCCATCTACACAAACAGAAAAAGTGCCAAAAACGAAAGATGATTCGTTTAGTGTATTACCAAAGGCTAGTCAGGCCCTATGCATTGATAGGCTAACAGAGGTTAACGTTTATTTAATGTTCACGAGCCTCTCATTAACGTGGACAAATATATTGATATCGTGTTTGAAACTGACGTTTTTGAATAACGATAGACTGCAATATTTACCTCTTATTTAAGATGTGGAGACGTGATAGTAGTCCACCCTCCCGCTCTCTCCATTCAGTCAGCGAACGTCACACAGGAAGTGAACCCCAGCGGGTCATAGAAACTTGCGCAGGAGAAGAATGACTTTATTTGTAGGCTACGGAAACTTTGAGGAACAAAATAAAAACCGGTATTAACCGGTTACCATTATTTTTAATAAGCGTTTCTGTTCCGGAACATAAAAAAAATAAAGTTTCTGGTTTCGTTTATGTTCCATGTGAAATAGAAAAAGTTCCCGGTTTTCGTTTTCGTTCCTTGAACCGGTTCAAAGCCCTGGTTTAAAGTAATACAGACACCTAAATAAAATTCACTCTTCCCTATGACTCTGTGAAAATAAAAGATAGTTATGATAATTTTCACCCACAATGTGATTGCAAATAATAAGCCTTTGATTAAAAAAAAAAAAAAAAAAAAACACCACCAAAGCGGCACAATCGAGCAGATGGGAATTGCGGTGCCTTGTTATGACGTAGATCAGGGAATCTCCAGAAACCGGAAGTGCGCGCACAGTGTCTGAAGCCAGGGCTTTTAAACATCATTTTCCATTACTACCAAAGGAATACAGACAAGCCCAGTCACATAACATGGCAGTCTATTTATAAACATTATGGTATTAATGCAGTATTCCTTTGTGGTACTTTACAAGACTGAAAAGGTTTTAAACTGACACCTAAATAACTTCACTCGTCTCTCTGACTCAGTGAAAATAGAGCAATCTGGCAGACAGATGGCACACACTATTGTACACATACTCCATTACTGCAGAATGTGGAAAATGCTTGAAAACGATGACACAAACAGGCTTGAACAGTGGGTAGGTACTCTTAGGTAGCTGGGAAAATATTTTATTTTAGCCTTCAGGTAATAAAATAAGTACAGTAGATCGACACTAGCACTGTTCTGGTCCACTGGCTGCAGTCTAGTGACTACTTTCCACTACAGTTGTCTACACTAAGCGACATATCTCTGTGCCACACTGTGCTTTTGGGAGGTCGGTATTTAGTAGGCGATTGCTGAATGGGGGGGGGGGGGGGGGGGGGACAACCCACAATTATTTCATCTTGGCCCGAGTTATAACTTATTGACAGGAATTACCATTATACTAACAATTACGTAAGTAAAAGATTCTAAACAAGAGCTGGTATTGGCACACACCCTATACATGTGTAAGCAAAAGCAGGTGGTCTGTTACCATCATCCCTCCACCATGTCCACTTGCCGAGATCAGAGTGGCAGTCACTCACCTCATTGGGGTCGTCAATGTGACGGTCCTGGTACGGCTCACACCAGTAGGGCTCTATCCTGAGCCCTACATTCTCCCTCGCCTCCTCTACATCCCCATTATACAAGACATGCACAGTGTTCGAAATCACTCACTACTTGCTATATAGTGACTGCCATTTTGTAGTGCTGTCCAAATGTATATTGAGAATTATTACACCCTATATAGTGGCCTAGTGGTTAGCGTGTCCACCTCTCGATTGGGAGATCTGCTCACAGTCGGGTCATGCCAAAGACGGTCATAAAAATGGTACCTACTGCCATCTGGCAAGGCACACTGCAATACAGATGCGAGTGGGGAGTCAAACTCTCGTGGTTACCAGAGGACTAGCCCCCCCACTGTAACCCTAGCTATGTAATAGGCGAGAGGCCGAGGGCTACAGAAACGGAGATAGGCACCGCCCTATGTGCAACGTGGCGTGGGAAAGACTTTGATATAGTGGACTCATAGTATCCTACAATGCATTGTGAAAAGTAGCATACAACCAATGGTCACTAACCAAGCAATATATGCCATCAAGAAAAGCTGTTTCATAAGGACCGTTAAGTATTTTAGACTGAGTATAGCATAGGGGTGCACAATATATCGAAAAAGTATCGATATCGCGATATCATAGTTTGCGATACACATACCGCAAAAATTACTTAAATTTCGATAAAAGGCACATTTTTCTGTGTCGTCCAATCACATTTGAATGTCAACAAGCGCCGCGGGATAACTCCGCCCCCTATTGCAAAACAAGTAAAAGCCTCGTGGTGATGGCGGAAGCGGTAGCAAGTGTGGTGAGACAAACTTGTGTGAGGAGGAACTGGTTTCCAAAAAAAAAAAAAAAATGCACGTCTGCTATTTGGAAGTACTTTGGATTCAGTAGGGATGATGTACTGCAAACTCAGGTACTTTGCAAGACATGTACCTGTAAAACAGTGGTGGGGCGGCTCACTGGGACAAACACTGATGTACAGCAGCATAAAAACATAAAACCGCGCTCTCTCTCACTCACACACCACTGCTCTCTCACCCGCATGTGTTAACAGATTGTGTTTGAGTTTATGGTGAATCTGTGTCGCTCACCTTCATCTCCCGGGAGCCGCTGAAATTGCCATTTTGAATGCTTTATGTTAATGTAATGTAGTTTTCAGTTTTTTGTTTACTTCAACTTAAGACATTTTCTGCTGCGCTCACAAAAATTAAGAGATTTAAAGATGATTGATGGACACCATTGCAGGTGTAGCCATGTTTTTCCAATAAAAAAATAATGTTGGAATGGAAGCGATGCATTGGGTGTTTTTTTTAAATGCTAGATACAGGGCAGAACGGCGAGTAGAGGTAAGAAAAACAGTATATATTTAATTATCGTGATACATATCGATATCGAGATATTCAGTCATGTTATCGAATATCGCATATTTTTCTGATATCGTGCAGCCCTAGTATAGCAGTAGTTTGTTTTTCCTTACTGACAATGGGCACGACGCAAATTTATAAGATGTGGTGCAAAAATGGCAATAATATTGTAGTGTGTTGGGGTGAACGGACAGAGGAAGAAACACAAACGGACATTCGAGTACAATTAAAAATAGTAAGATAATAGAAAAACTAAAATAGAAGACATAGAATACAAGAATAAAAGTTACAGTGCAGAGTGAGGAATTAATCAAAAGCCTCAAATTTGATTTAATAAAAGGCAGCGGCAAAGAAGAAAGGATTCAGCCTTGATTTAAAAGAACTGAAAGATGCAGCAGACACAAAGTATTTTGTATTTATTAATATGTGGGAAATATGCTCAGTATAGGGGCGGCACGGTGGTATAGTGGTTAGCGCTGTCACCTCACAGCAAGAAGGTCCGCGTGGGTTTCCTCCGGGTGCTCCGGTTTCCCCCACAGTCCAAAGACATGCAGGTTAGGTTAACTGGTGACTCTAAATTGACCGTAGGTGTGAATGTGAGTGTGAATGGTTGTCTGTGTCTATGTGTCAGCCCTGTGATGACCTGGCGACTTGTCCAGGGTGTACCCCGCCTTTCGCCCGTAGTCAGCTGGGATAGGCTCCAGCTTGCCTGCGACCCTGTACGACAGGATAAAGCGGCTAGAGATAATGAGATGAGATGCTCAGTATATGTATTTATTTTGAAAACCCAGCAGCCGACTGATCTGGCACGTTTTAATTATGCGACAGTTATGACGTCAATAATGGCGCGGCGGAGTAGTGTCCGAAAGCGTCCCCCCCCTTTCCATTTTATCAACGAGCTCAATATATAGCCCTCTATATAGGCCTGTCGTGATATTCGATATACCGACTTATCGTACGGTAAATGAAAATGAACTAATTTTTTTTACCGCGATTTTGGCATTTACACGCTGTAAATCTACATAGAGAAGTCACCAGAGTATTAGCTTGACCCATTGACTGAATAAAACACTGTGCTGTTTTCTGTTGTCTCACACGGCTCTGTCAGAGGCGGGGCCTCCCAGCATGCAACAGTTATCCAGCCAGGGGATCCACTGAATGGGGAAAAGACATCATGTTGCTCCGTTGCACAGACCATAGACGTAGAATTTGGTATGGACGTGTCCCTACCAATATTTCTGATTTTGGGGGGGGGAGAGACGCTCTGTGCACGGTACACAAGTGGTTACTGTAGGTTTCCACTAGGCGAAACGCCACGCAAAATTCGCTCATGAATATTCACTCTGGGGGCGTGGTCACGAAAACAGCAAGCAGGTTCAGCTACCATGTCAATTAGCAAGTGCGGTTGCAGTGCAGTGACCGGCTGCTAGCTAGCAAACGGTCCTTGAGGAATGTAACGTTAGATTAGCTCGTAAAATTAAATCAGTTAACAGATCGTATTCAGTGTGTAAAAACGACAACATACGAATATGACTGTTTTCTAAGTTTGTGTGGCATGTAAATAACAATCCGACTTGATACCGACAACAACTGGTGCTCATTAAGGTCACAAAGACATTATTAAATCATGTCAAACTGTGCTAATGTTGGCTAATATTGCACCTAGTCTTGCTTGTGAAGTGCCTACAAACTTTACCAGCCCGCTAACCCTTAATTTGAAGTGCTTCAGTTAAGACCTGCAGAGAGCCCTGACCAAGTTCGTGTAACATGACACATGTAAACAATAAGGCCATTATTAAAAAAATGTTCTGTTTCCGGTCCACCGGCTGGGTGAGTGCCATTTGTGCGGTTGAAAAATTTTTTTTAACGCCGGTTTTGACATTTTTTTCGGGTTCATAAGTCTAAAATTGAACTTGACATTTACGCATTCCCAGGGCTTTTCACTAAGGCTCATACTAGCCAGCCATGACAAATAAGTAGCCAGCCGGGGGGGTAAACACAAAAACTCCTGTGCACGCAGTTCCCAGGATTAAATGTATTTTCCACAGACCATTTATTTATTTATTCACTTTACTCAAATACAAAGTAAAATGGCAGTAAATCTTTTCTTGCGAATTGCATCATGAGGCGTTTCTGGCTTGTAAATCTCTTATTTTCGGTGCATGACACATTCACGCAGCTGAGCATGCTATGAATTAACAACGACAACGGTCTGCAGTGGCGGCTACACAATTAAACACTCGGCGAACATTTCTCCATTTGTGTATGAAAATACACTCCAACCACTCAGTTTGGTTTCATTTACAACCAACAGTGTCTTTTGCTGCCAGCACGTAATTGAACGAGAGAAGACTGGTTTACCAGAGACAAAATAAGTGTCATCTCTGCTTCTGTTCCCTCCGACACACTACTGCCTCCGCTGAGTGCGCGCGCACACACCGCATGTCGGGGCCGCGGATGAGTTACTCTCCCTTGATCAATGAAGTCGGCAGGGAATTTGTGGTTATCGGTACAAACAGCGCGAATCACAACTTAAATGAGTGCGGTTCAGTTTGACATTATTGTCAGTCCGTTAGATAAACATTTAATTTTATTTAAATTGAAAATTAATATTTAGAGCCTGTGGGCTATAAAAATAGTCATTAAAGTAGCCGGCTGGACTTAATTGTGTAGTCGGCTGTATGGCCGGCAGCCGGCGCTTGTGGAAAGCCCTGCATTCCGCGCAGAATATAGACTCGAATCAGCTCTGCGCATGCGCCGTGCGGCACAAAAAAAAATGGCAGCCACCATGAAGGAAGGAGATCCGGAGTTTTCAAACATTTGCTGAAGTGTGAAATCGCAAAATGGTATTCTAGCGAACAACAAAATAGTAAAGATTCAGAAAAACAAATCATTCAGTGATCATTTTAATAGTGTAATTTCATCCGAACTAGGCCTAACGCTCGATTTAGAACTACAAAAAGTCCGTGTGTCAGACATTTTAAGTACCTTTGTAAAAGTTTTGCAAATGTTGCAGTCAGCATTTAAAATGCTAACTTAAAGTTTTTGTACAAGTTTCAGTTGATTAAACGGTCATATTTTATTAAATGTGTCTGCTTTTGTAATAAAAAAGTACTGAAAGAAAAAGCAAAAACACAGCATTGTGATTTCTTATCCAGCCATCCATATTTTATATTATATATGAGTGATTCCACGCTTATGGGTACTGAAATGGGGACATGAACTTATTTTTAAAAATTCACCTAAAACCATTTCTTTTTTTACCATCAGGTCACAAAACATGTAATCTTTAATGAATGATATGTTAAAAGATAACTTTAATTTTCTGAGATGTAATAAAAACATATTTATATGCCAAAGTCAACCCTATGAGTTCCAAAATGATGTCTGTTACATTACTTCTGTTACGATTGTCCATCTCGCGTCTGTTACAAATTAATTACAATCTAGCTCTATACCATGTTAATCTTATTGAAAGAATGTGGATGTTTATTCTACTACACATGTTTATTAATTATATTTGCTAAAACATCACCTTCCTATGTTTCAAAAAGTAATTCTACATTGTTAAAATTGAGAATATATATGTCCACAACACTTCTGTTACGTTCTGACTTTGGCATATAAATATGTTTTTATTACATCTCAGAAAATTAAAGTTCTTTTAACATATCATTCATTAAAGATTACATGTTTTGTGACCTGATGGTAAAAAAAGAAATGGTTTTAGGTGAATTTTTAAAAATAAGTTCATGTCCCCATTTCAGTACCCATAAGCGTGGAATCACTTATATATATAATAATAAAAAAATAATAATAAAAATCCCTCCCTCTGGGGGGCGTCGTGGCTCAGGTGGTTAAGGCGCCATACCATGAATGCGGGTGACCCGGGTTCGATTCCGGCCCGAGGTCATTTCCCGATCCCTTCCCGTCTCTCTCTCTCCCCCGCTCATTTCCTGTCTCTACACTGTCCTATCCAATAAAGGTGCAAAAAGCCCCAAAAAATATCTTTAAAAAAAAAATCCCTCCCTTCCTACTGAAAATTTTTTTGCTCACCCGGTGGACAGGAAATGGATTTTTTTTTTTTTTAAGGATGGCCTAACCACCCGATGGTGATGTGGACATTGTTCGTGGCCCAGACACCTTTTAATCAAATAAAACATTTTCACGTAATAAGCATAACAGCCTCCGCCTTCTTGATCAGAAATTTTTGGTTACTCCCGCCTCTCTTTTGAAAACGTCACATACAGAGTACATACATATGCTGAACTGATTGGTTTTCGAGAGGGTTCATTTGAAAGCGGTAGGCTAAAAACTTCTCTGTAGAACCCCGTCACTCCCTCCCCTCTCAAGAAGACAACAAAAGGGCAATAATAACAGCCACCAATCAGAATTCAGATACATTCTGTTGCCAAGTAAAATTCTAACCTTTCAACGTGTCAAAGTTCTCAAGCCCTCGTCCTGTTTTACCATTAGATCAATCACATATCAGCTTAAACTAGCATTCTAAAACTAGCTACAGATCACACAGAAGAGAGCCGACTCCCCCTGCCAGCCTCATGGAACACAGTGTTTAAGGCTCCAGATGGGTTTTACTTCCATTTATGAGGGGGAAAAGAACATACACCCTCCTGACAGTCAATGCGTTATTCGCTTGTAAAACACATTTGCAAACTGGTAGAATGAGTTAATCACCACCTGCAAGATTTGCAATTAAATCAAATGAATTGCTTATTATTATTCATGAATTACTACAGTTCTGAACTTCAAATTGTAAAAGTCTGGACTTTGGAGAGATGATGGATACTCTGTTGGTGGAACACAACGGAGCAAAATATTGTGATCCTCTAATGTTGACCTGAAGTTGGCATTGGGTTTTTGTCCCCACCAACGTTAATACCAAAACCTACGCCCTTGCCTATATGTTATCTTGTTCTAATTGTTACTTTTATCCAAATGACAGCTGGCAATACGTTATTTTGCACCTTGTTTATCTGGGTACTAATCTTTGAGAAACTGGATTGGCAGAATGTTGCCTGTAAAGAAGAGTGTGTCTTTATTACCCTGTGCCAAGTTGATATTTACTTGAGTGCAATTTTTAAGAGCCATAGATTGTATTTTATTTATTGTTTTTGTCATGAGTGGTTGTTTGTTTTATTTCTTTAGATTATTTCTTTATATTTATGTTCCACTGTTGAATTGAATAAGTTGACTTAATTAAAAAGTTTACTGTTCTTTGAAAGGGTGTATTTGCATGATCGTTTTACTAGTGGCATAAAATTGACGTCAACAAAATCGTTTATTGCAATAATTTCTGAGACAATAGATCGTCCAACAAAATTTATCATCGTGACAGGCCTACCTCTATATAGAATTCCCTAGATAGTGAGTAGGGAGTAGTGAATGAGTGAGTGATTTCAGACACCGCTCATAGCTCATGTTCTGTCAGCGCGCCTTCCAGGTAGAGGTTCACCAATCTACGTCATTTCCGGTTTGGGCCATTCTTGGCAGAAGGGAAAGGAATTCCAGGCATCGCTTCATGACGGGAGGTTTAAACATTTTATTTTGTTGAGTTTTCATCTCCACCCCTTGTGATTACATTGAAAATTGAAAAAGTTTGTGTTAAAATCTATAAAATGACACTGAGGAGACCCGTTTGTATCAGCATCACTTTAAGAGAAAGGACTAGAGCTAAGGGAATGTTAGCTGTTGGCCAAATACCTGTCCATGATTAGTCCATGAGGTATGTAGACACGTTCCAGGTCAGCAGCGTAGTGCTTTGGTATACAGAAGAGGTCAAGATCATAACCCTGTTCATCATCGCTGATCTGAAAGTCATAAAATATATTCCTGGTTAATAGCACAGCAGACAGAACTCAAAGGTGAGAGACAGAAGCCGACACGCATGCGCACACAGAAGTAGGACAGTAGGGAAAAGTTCAGACGGTCATTAACCCATCATTTAACTTGAGTCATTTAGGCTACATAGTACTGTACACAACACAATCTATACCGGGGTGTCCAAACTGATCCATAAAGGGCCGTGTGGCTGCAGGTTTTCATTCCAGCCATGCAGCAGCACACCTGACTTGGCTCATTCAATCAACTGAACTGTCTTCACACAGTCAAATACTTGCAGCCACACCCACCCTTGGTGAAAGGGTGGGTGTGTCAGTTGATTGAATAAGCCAAATGAGGTGTGCTGCTGCATGGCTGGAATGAAAACCTGCAGCCACACGGCCCTTTATGGATCAGTTTGGACACCCCTGATCTACACCGTCTTTCCAAGGACATTCAAGGAACAGACATGAAATGCCATTGGCTCAGCACCATTATAAAAAGGTACACAAATTGATACCACAATGAAGGCATCTGCTTCCACTAGTTGTCATCGTTATAAATCACCCACACATTTTTCAACAACTCAAAGCAGCGTGTTTTAAAAGCTGCACAGGGGTTTGCTTAAAATGCATAAAAAGACATGCAGTCAAGCCGGAAAGTCTGCACACCCCTTTCACCTTCTCCACATTTTATTACGGTACAGACTTATTCTACAATAGATTGAGTTCATTTTGTGTCACAAAATTGCCCACAATGACAAAGTGAAAACAGGTTTTTAGAAAATATGCAATTTTATTTTACTGACAAAATTAGGTTATTTAGGGGTTACATATCTGATAGACACTTGGTTGATGCACCTCATCTCATCTCATTATCTCTAGCCGCTTTATCCTGTTCTACAGGGTCGCAGGCAAGCTGGAGCCTATCCCAGCTGACTACGGGCGAAAGGCGGGGTACACCCTGGACAAGTCGCCAGGTCATCACAGGGCTGACACATAGACACAGACAACCATTCACACTCACATTCACACCTACGCTCAATTTAGAGTCACCAGTTAACCTAACCTGCATGTCTTTGGACTGTGGGGGAAACCGGAGCACCCGGAGGAAACCCACGCGGACACGGGGAGAACATGCAAACTCCGCACAGAAAGGCCCTCGCCGGCCACGGGGCTTGAACCCAGACCTTCTTGCTCTGAGGCGACAGCGCTAACCACTACACCACCGTGCTGCCGTTGATGCACCTTTGACAGCAATTACAGCTTCAAGGTGTCTTGGGAAAGAAGCTACGAGCCTGGCACACTTGTTTTCTGGACATTTTTACCCATTCCTCTTGGCACATCCTTGCAAGCGCCATCAGGTTGGATGGGGAGCATCGATACACAGCCATTTTCAGCTCCTTCCACAGATGTTCAATTGGATTCAGATCTGGGGTCTGGCTGGGCCACTCATGGACATTCACAGACTTTCTCCGAAGCCACTCCTTTGTTCTCTTGGCTGTGTGCTTCAGGTCGTTGTCGTGTTGGAAGGTAAACCTTCGCCCCAGTCTGAGGTCCAGAGCGCTCTGCAACAAGTCTTCTTCAAGGATCTCTGTGTACTTAGAGGGAAAGATTAATGCAGCTATCAGGACTAGTTGCCCCGTTCCTGCTGCTGAAAAATATCCCCACATGATGCTGCCACCGCCATGCTTTACTGTAGGGATGGCATTAGCCAAGTGATGGGCGGTGCCTGGTTTCCTCCAGACGTGACACTTTGTATTCAGGCTAAAAAGTTCAATCTTGTTTCTCATGGTTTGAGAGTCCTCTAGGTGCCCTTTGGCAAACTCCAAGCGGGCGGTCATGTGCCTTTTACTAAGGAGTGGCTTCCGTCTGGCCACTCTACCATAAAAGGCCTGATTTGTGGACTGCTGCCTGGATGGTTGATCTTCTGAAAGGTTCTCCCATCTCCACAAGGATACGCTGGAGCTCTGTCAGACTGACCCTCGGATTCCTGCTCACCTCCCTGGCATGGGCAAACTACTGAACATCATGGACGATGCTAGTCACCCTCTGCACACAGTCATCAGCAACCAGAGGAGTCTGTTCAGTGACAGAATGCTCCTTTCCATGTGCAGGACTAACAGACTTAAAAACTCCTTTGTCCCTCACGCCATCAGACTGTACAACTCCTCTCTGGAGGGGAGGAGGGGTAACAGGAGGACAGAGGACGGGAAGGAGCAGAAGCCTACCCTGACAAAAAGCAATACTGGACAATGTGCAATATAAATGTGCAATACCTCTCCTGCTGGACTTTTTTCTTTTGGTATATGTAAATAATTTATCGAGAAGTTCTCCATTTTCTATTCTCTGTTTATCCTGTAATGATGCTACTGGAATTTTAATTTCCCTGAGGGAACCCTCTCAAAGGGATCAATAAAGTTCCATCTAATCTAACCTGTTCCAAAACCTCCTAGCACTAGTATGCAAAAATACATTCCACATATTATGCAAACTAGTTCAAAATCCTAGTGAGCAGCAATAAACGGTACTTGAGGGTAGTCAGGCTGTTCAGATCATTTGGTCAGAGTAGGAGCTAGAGAATACTACCCACTAACTACTGTACTAATGCCGCTTTTCCACTACAAACGCGGCTGAGCCGTGCCGTGCTGAGTCGGGCTGAGCTGTTGGAGTTGCATTTCGACTACAACCGCGCTGAACCATGCTGGCTGGAAGTGGGTGGACACATTGGGTGGAGTTAGCGAAAGTGGGTGGACGTCAGGTGATGTCGTTAAGCAGCGCAAACAGTGACATCAGTGACCTTTTAAGCGGTAGTCTCACGACCCGGATAGTAAACAATAAACATGGAGGACATGGAGTCGTTAGTGTTGCTGGTCTTGGTGCTGTGGCTTGTTGTCACCGACAACGCCAACAGATACTGGCAAGAGCGTATAGATGAGGCGAGGCGCATAAGGCTTCAGAAATTCTCGTAATTCGTAATTATTATTCTTCCGGGTTTGCGGTGTTTACAGATCCCAGCGTGCTCGCGGGGCGTGTGTGGGCATGTGAGGACACTCCTCCTCACCAATCAGTGCACAGGGGAGTGTCTGCTCACGCCCCCAGCCTCACTCGGCTCGGTTTGGCTCGCTTCAGCCCCACTCCAAAACCGTGCGAGTTTTAGGGGCTAAGCAGGGCTGAAGCGAGCTGAGTCGTGCTGTTTTTTGGTAGTCGAAACGCGAGCCGTGTCGGGCTGAAGCGAGCTGAAAAAGGGTAGTGGAAAAGGGCCATAAGTTTCATGTCTGTCTACAATCTATGGTTTGATCTGCATGATTTATTTTAGCTGTAAGACAAAAGCAATTTAAAAAAAAAAAAAAAAAAGTTGTACGTAATAGAATGGTAACAACCCGAGATTTGCGTTTTAGGGTTAAACACAGCCTGAGAAACAAACCTGAATTCAAACAAGTCTCTGGCTTAGTCTGGATGGAAGCTTATTAAAAAGGTTCATTATTGCATAGGGTTTAAAAAAAAAAAAATTTAAAGGGCCAAATGTCAGCCTGTTTGAGAATGTATCACACTAGTAAGCCTGGTGGTAAGGTGACTCACGAAGAAGACACACTGAGTCAGGGCCTTTGATTATTGGTTGCTAAGGTCTGCAGGACCCCAAAAAAAAAAAAAAAAAAAACACCCAATAACAGCAGTGTCTCACTGTACTGCAGACTTGAACAAAAGTAATTCAGCACAAAAGCGGTTGTTGGCATGACCGAGTTTGCCTTTTGAACATCCTGCCCAAGCAGAACACAACACTTACACCATCAGGTCCTAGGATGCAAGAACTGTGGGGCGTATATATATGGGGTCAAATTTGCATGTGAATTAATCCACAAGCATGATGCAACACCATGATACTTTGGCTGGCATGCAAAGTCACCGGACCTCCTACACAGAAAGGTTGTTGGAAAGATAGGTTTAAAAAGTCATCAATGAAATCCTTTCCTGACAGGATCAGTGTGGTTAATAAGGTGGGGAGGGACACAATTAAGGATAGGAAAGACCTTACATCTCAAAGATCAATTTTGTTTTGGCTTTATCCACCTATAAAAAACAGCTCAAGTGGATTCTTTGAATGTCATACAACTGACACTTCAGAACAAAATCATTCTGCTTTGGCTCAAGTTTCTCCCCATAGTTCTGTGGGATTATTTCTGTTTTCTTTTTCATGACCGTATTCTTTGCCAAATGGAATTTACTATTTACAGTCCACAGACGGCTCTTATCTGCAACTTAAAGTGACCAACGAGATCACAGAGGGCGTTACTCAGTGCAAAAGTTATCACCCCTTCTCAAGGCATGGTTTGTAAATGACTAATTTAGTTGTGCATCATGGGGGCAGCACGGTGGTGTAGTGGTTAGCGCTGTCGCCTCACAGCAAGAAGGTCCGGGTTCAAGCCTCGTAGCCGGCAAGGGCCTTTCTGTACGGAGTTTGCATGTTCTCCCCGTGTCCGCGTGGGTTTCCTCCGGGTGCTCCGGTTTCCCCCACAGTCCAAAGACATGCAGGTTAGGTTAATTGGTGACTAAATTGACCGTAGGTGTGAATGGTTGTCTGTGTCTATGTGTCAGCCCTGTGATGACCTGGCGACTTGTCCAGGGTGTACCCTGCCTTTCACCCGTAGTCAGCTGGGATAGACTCCAGCTTGCCTGCGACCCTGTAGAACAGGATAAAGCAGCTACAGATAATGAGAAGAGGTGAGAAAATAAAATGTTACTGCCATTAATGAACTCATTTACTGAAGACCAGGTCTATGAGCGGTATTATGTTTTGCCTATAGCTAACATTTCATGATATTAGCTTTGTTTAGCATTAAGGCTGAACATATTTTTATTAGGTCACACTAAGGACTTAAAAAAAAAATTGACAGTTTTGAGTAAGTGAAATACAATAAACAAGTAAATAAACCCACAGACACAAAAGCACAGTCAATTGGTTGGTAGTTATAAAAATGCATACAATTTATTTAGTTATAAAAGTTAGCCTAGATTAAACTTGGAATGATTACGTGAAATTCAGTTACAATTACTTATAAAGTTTAGATTACATCACATGTGCCACAATTACAATTACAGCAAATACTATGCCAAATTCTGTTATGGACAAGCGCTTTTGACCTATTTGGGGACAAATTTGGGCACTTGAGCAATACTATTCAATGAATCAAATGATGGGGGAGACCAGAATGTTAGTTTTACTTGCAACATTATAATTTTTCATTATGCACGTTTTCACATATAGTCTCAATTATTAGCATAAAATGTAATGTAAAACTGGTCAGTATACATTAAACCGCAAAAGACTATATGTGAAAACATACATAATTTCTTTCTTCTATTTCTGATGAGCAGATTGGTTGATATGCGTGCGCTGTAGTGCATACAGAGGAAAAATGACCGAGCAGTTTTTTCCCCCCCCCCAGAGTTAAAAGCATGTTCCTCAAAATAGTTAATTTTGCTCTATTTTAAGTTTAGAGAGTAAAATTTGGACTTGGAGTGGGAGCAAAATTACAGAGTAATTGTGTAACAGAGTTAGTTGTGGCTCTGAACTGAGTAGAATAGGACAAGAGTTAATTTCAAGACACAATGAATAGAGTCAAATACCAAAATAAAAAAGTTAAATACCAGATAAATGAAACTGTTGTAAAAAGCAGTGTTGGAATGTGTGAAAAAACATGACCTTACCCATCTCATTATCTCTAGCCGCTTTATCCTGTTCTACAGGGTTGCAGGCAAGCTGGAGCCTATCCCAGCTGACTACGGGCGAAAGGCGGGGTACACCCTGGACAAGTCGCCAGGTCATCACAGGGCATGACCTTACCCATTGGGAGTTAATCTGATGGGATTAAGAGTTGGCAGTGGGAGGGGTTTTCACTCTTCTCATTGAATGGAATGGAAATCTTTTGCCCTTCTCATTGAATACCCCTCCCACTGCCAACCCTTTACCCCAAACAATAAGACCTACATTTTTTTTTAATGGCCGGTTAATTGTCCAAATCAATGGAGCAGATTGAAGTTTTTGTGCTTGATGCATTCCCAAGACTGAGCAGAAGCACCAAGTGACGAGCGGTTCGACACAATGGGTAAGGTCATGTTTTACATACATTCCAACAACTGCTTTTTACATCTTCATTTATTGTTTTTTTTTAAAGTACAAATCATGACATACATACTACATAGATATTATAGCTGAACTTGTGCTGAATACAAAAAAAAGTCACATGACTTTGAAAATACTGCTGAAACTGATAAAATCAGAGCATGCCAAAATCATTAGTGTCAGAAAATACCCTCAGACCCCAGAGGGTTAAAGTCCACTGACCTTGCAGGTAAATGGACCAGAGATGTTCAGTATACACAAGGTACTAATGTTATTCACTTATATTTTTACCATCATGTAATTTTGTTATACCTATGATCACCATTATTGGTACCTACGATTACAGCATGTTTCCTGAGTAAAATTATGATTACATAAAAAATGTAAATCGATTACAAACAACTACGATTACCCCATGTCTAGCCTAGATTGATAATGATTAAAAGGCTGCATATTTGGAGTATGAAAAGGAGTGCACTCTTGCTCTCTCGGTCTCATCAGTGCCCAGAATTTGAGAACATGCTCAACATTTATCAAACACCAGCTGGGAATCGTATCGTGAAATACTGTGACCGAGGTCTTGAAAGTATTCAAGGCTGAGGTCACGGTATTTCACCATACGGACCGACCTTAAGCTGGTAAATAATATACATTTTTTTCTTTACCAAATTCTAACAGAAAACGAGAGCGCCCTAAAGGGAAAACCGAGCTGAGCCGCCATTTTGAATCCTCATTCACGGCTGTAATGCAAATTGCTTCCTCCTCGGTATACAAGTACACTTCCATGGCAGGAAAAAAACTACATTTTGCTGCCTATGTAGTCCCCTATTTATACAAATGAGTCATTCAGGATTCAGCCATGTTTTTGCTCGGCGTTAGCAAGTTACAGGTTTTTTTAGCCGCCATTTTGAATCCTCATTCACGGCTGTAATGCAAATTGCTTCCTCCTCGGTATAAAAGTGCACTTCCATGGCAGGGAAAAAAAAAAAAAAAAAAACTACATTTTGCTGCCTATGTAGTCCCCTATTTATACAAATAGGAGTCATTCAGGATTCAGCCATGTTTTTGCTCGGCGTTAGCAAGTTAGAGGTTTTTAGCTTTCTCCTGAAATGTTTTCTTTCATTTCTTCTTCCTCAGGGTAGTAAAACTCACTTTCACTGTGAACACTGTCGTTATCGCCATCCATGCTGTAAAATTAATGCTATTCTCCTGAGAAATGCTGGCAAAAATGTATAATATTTTGGATAATCTTATAAATAAATCTGATTAAAAAAAAGGATAAAATGTTGATAAAAAATGCTACCATGTTTGTTGTTGTGAACAAGCGAGTCGCCAATGAATGAAGTTACCATTACTGAGATCATGGCAATGTGATTAAAACATATCTGTAATTTGACTAATGACAATTGGGTGGCCAGATCTTCTTTTCAGTGTTCCTTCAAATGAAGATCGATATTCAGATCCTTTACTCTCAAAGATAACACTCAATAAAACGTTTTGTTCTGATCCTTGAAGAGAGAAAATCTGTTTGCAGGATCTAGAAAAGTCCATTTCTCTGTAACGTAGTGTGAAGCTGTATTTCATCATTAAATCACTAACGTCCTTTTGTTTGGTTACAGAGTAATATAATGACCTACATAATGTCTATGTTACAAGTCTATGGGGAGTTTAGAACAAGCTTTGCTGTAGGATAGTTAGGATGGCTTTGAAAGTGAAGCTAACCCCTGGTTATGAGTGTATATTATCTTGTATTAGTTTTGCGATATGGAATGAAATGGGACTGATGGAGCTACACACACACACGCCGATGTAGCAGTGGATCAGAGCCTAATGTGTGTGTTGCTGTTATCCGGATGTGCTTTCCATTAAGCAGAAGGTGCGATCTGGTGAGCTGTGTGTGTGTGTGTGTGTGTGTAACAGCTTTGAGCCTCCATGTGCCATGCGTGCTACACAGAGTGCGCGTGCACCCAGGCCCTAAAGCTATACGTGCTATGCTAACTACACAAACACATTTACACCAAAAACAATTCATTCAAGAAAACTTGTAGTGCGATTACTTTCGGTCACATTTCGTTTTCCTGCAGGGTTTAATGTAACGTAAACGTGTGAGATGCCTGTAGCTGTGTGGAGCGGAGTTACCTAACGGACAGACACACACAGCAGAGACAGTAAACGGTACACAGCAGTACATACCACCACGCAGGAGCTGCAGGACGCCATGGCCAAACCGTGAGCCGTCTGAAAGTCACCGCTTATACTCAGTCCACTGCAACCCGGTTTCCCTTTTAACCCGGGAAGCTTCACCTCCTCCAGCTCTACTGAACGCACCCGGGGGCTTCCGCACAGTGAGCGGGGCGGGATTGGGTTTAGCGTAGCAAGAGTCAGACAGGTCAGCAGCCCAAACGCACTACTGCTCATCATATAGTGCACTAGGTGGCGCATAGAACCCATCAGCAATGTAGTGTATTTGTATAGGGAGGTTGAGTGGTATGTGACAGCCGGAAAACACGGGCTACTACCTACTTAGAGAGATTGGTGGGCAGTCTCATGTAATATACTTAATGTATTCTCACAATTTTTATGTGTACGGACATTTTATAAAATAACATTTTTTATAAATAAAATATATATATTTATAAATATAATTATATTTTTATTTTATATATAGAAAAAATTATAAAATATTTTTATAAATATATTACAATTATATAATTTTATAAATAATTATATATACTTTTTATAAATATATAAAAATTATATAATTCTAAATAATTATCAAATTTTTTATAAATAAATATATCATTTATAAATTACATACATATATTCCCCCCACAATGATGCCTCTTGTACATGGTCTTATCTTTTGGGAGAAGCCTGTGTCCCTTCCGGTCAAAAAAAAAAAAAAAAATTTGCTGGTTTAATAAAAGCAAGTCAAAATTTGCCAGGAGTATGAATAATTTCAGGTTTGACCATCCATGTATGCATGCATAAAATTTTATATATAATACACACACCGAGTGATATCTAGAGTTTAACCCTTAGTGGAATTAAGTTCCCAATATAAAAGTGTGCCAATTTATAAACAATGAGGAAATAAATACTTCCACGGCTGAATGCAAAATAAAGTGCATTGAGTTTTCCTTGCAACTTGGAAATATATGTTGATGTACTGCACAAAAACGTGACCACGCATGGTGAGTTTTGAATTGATCAACATCAATGAATTATTGTTGCCAGTATGACAGCACAAAAGCAGGAAGACCTACTATTGTCCACAAGAGTGCCTTGGGCAGCTGGTTCTTGGAAGGGGTGTTAGCTTTTGACCGATTCTGGCTGCCTTCTTGGTAAGAAGTCACCCTAGGCGTGCATGGCACTATGTTTCCCAACAGTCTGTGTCTCAAATATCTTGATATTCACTACCCACCGATCCAGCTTCTGCTCAGTTTTCTTTTTGACAGATGAACAGTTGATCAGAGATGGGCAGTATGTGGCCATTGTATCAAAAGCCACATACTGAGCCCAGTAAAAAACACTCCACAGCTTCACCTTCAGGAATTCCAGATTCAGCTCTAGGATCACTGTGAACAAGTGCATGCAAAGCTTACAACCAGAGTATGCAGTTCTCATGCACTTTATCAGTGATCAGTAACTGAAAGGCAGTTTTGACACCTTTAAAATTAGAACCAGGCATAGCTCATAAAGAGATGCCTTAAAGACTACGCACAAGAATGAGGTACCTTGGCTCTTTCAGAGTGTCCATAAATGTGACCTCCCAGATACATGCAATTCTCATTGCTGTGGTAAGCTGCAATATATATACCAGGAGTATACAGTACACAAGGACTTGCTCCTGTATAGCAGTCCTTCGAGAAAAAAAAAAAAAAAAAGATTGTATGGTGGGAATGCGGTGCCATCAGTGGAACAGCTTCCATCCAAGGACTTGCAAGACTCCTACAAGGCAAAATATGAATACTAAAAGTTGTCCCTTTGGAAAGGAAGCTTAATCAAATCATGTTTGATTTAAGGCACCATATTCATATGCGGGCGGCACGGTGGTGTAGTGGTTAGCGCTGTCGCCTCACAGCAAGAAGGTCCTGGGTTCGAGCCCCGGGGCCGGCGAGGGCCTTTCTGTGTGGAGTTTGCATGTTCTCCCCGTGTCCGCGTGGGTTTCCTCCGGGTGCTCCGGTTTCCCCCACAGTCCAAAGACATGCAGGTTAGGTTAACTGGTGACTCTAAATTGACTGTAGGTGTGAATGTGAATGGTTGTCTGTGTCTATGTGTCAGCCCTGTGATGACCTGGCGACTTGTCCAGGGTGTACCCCGCCTTTCGCCCGTAGTCAGCTGGGATAGGCTCCAGCTTGCCTGCGACCCTGTAGAAGGATAAAGCGGCTAGAGATAATGAGATGAGATATTCATATGCATGCGTGTTGTACATGAAGGGTTACTACAACCTTATATTAAGAACTA
The DNA here is from genome assembly GCF_027579695.1 of Neoarius graeffei. Lineage (NCBI taxonomy): Eukaryota > Metazoa > Chordata > Actinopteri > Siluriformes > Ariidae > Neoarius > Neoarius graeffei. The sequence continues at coordinate 51,583,828 of NC_083576.1, forward strand.
TGTAATACACTCAAACACATCTTAAGTATGCAAAGTGCTCAAGCATATCCATTAAACTGATTTACATTTATGAAGTGTAAACCACAACCCCTTAACAGGCTAATTAAACCAGCTAAATCATAGCATGGGTTATTTCATATTTTGTGTACTGCAATAACTATAAACTCCATAATAGTCTGATACACCATTGATACCTGTCCTTCTTTGGCAGTGTGTCCAAAGTGTCCTCTAAGGTGAAGGCATTCTTGGACTCAGGTCAGGTGATCATTCATACTTCCAAGAGTTAGGTGTATCTTCAGTGATGTAATTTTCCAAAATGCATGACAGAAGGACTACTACACAAGACAGTGTAAAGAAAAGTGCATGCTAGCCAATGATCTTTAATCCTGACTCAAGACTATAAAGAAAGTCACAGATATTCAACAATACATGATTATAATACAGTAGTAAAATATAATACATGATACAAGAGAAATAAAAAGGTAAAGATAATGTCAGTTCATTGACAGAAAATTAGAGGGATAGGCTCATGATTTGGAAGAGAGTGTAAAAACAACCAGAAGGCAGTCTCAAAAGAATGGGTCCAGTCCAAAGAGCAGTTCGTTAAGAAAGAAACTGGGCAGAAAAAGGGCTTCCGTTGGTCCAGTCATGAAACCTTCAGTTTTCATCATTTTCTTTAAGCACAACCTCTTTAAAAATGGAACTTTGATTATTCTGTGTCTTAACTTTGCAGTCTCTTGGGGGGGCTTATCTGCACGCGCCAGTCTCATTCATGATATCCTTGAAATATTGGGGGGGAGAAAAAAAAAAGGCAGAGAAAATGTATGGCCCTGTCATTAATGATGAGGTTTCTGGCAATTAGAGAAAAACTGAAACTGTCAATATATGAGCTGGCCCCTAGGTTCTAATTGAGCACAATAAAAAAATATTTTGTTCTTTCTCCAACACCTCCAACTGCCATCTGTAAAAGACAAACATGATTATACAGCATACCTCCAAGAGTTACAAAAATAGTAGCCATGTCATGAAATACAAGCTTTCAGTATGAAAAGAAAAGGAACCTTACATTTCCAGAACCTCAACTAGTTGCCATTCACTTGAGATGGAGGAGGGCTTCCGCCACTGTTATTGGCAGCCCTCTCTCTACTGCGGCTCTCCCTTTCTTCATCCTCTTCATCCCGCTCCTCATTTCCACTGTGATTCTTGCAATACAGTCTATTTGTAGAAATATGCAAAATCATTTAAATGTCCTACATCAGTGGACGCATTCATTACTGAATTCTGACAAAACTGATATTTGCAGAGTCAAGACATTTGTAAAGATAACTTCAACAGTTTGTAAAAGCATAGCACATTTCCATTAAACTCTGGTGGCCCATGTTAAAATGTACAGTTAAATCCAGAAATATTTGGACATTGACAATTACAAAATAACAGCTTTTTCAAACAGTATACTGGATTTGAAAGTAAATAATGAATGAATTATTCATTAGTGAATTGCCACCTTAACGTGCCTCAGGGATTCTAGGAGCCATGTTATCAGGGCATTTGCCCCGGTAGGGTCTCCCAAGGCAAACCGGACCTAGATGAGAGGTCAGACAAAGAGCGGTTCAGAATGACCCTTATGAGAAGAAAAACAGGATATCAGAGTACCCTCACCCAGACCAGGGATACCGGGGCCCCATCCTGGAACCAGGCCTGAGGGAGGGGCTCGTCAGCAAACGCCTGGTGAGCAACACAGAACCACTCTGCTGTGGACCCACCATCCGCAGGTGGTGCCATAAGGGTCTGGTGCACTGTGGATCGGGTGGCAGCCAAAAGGCAGAGGCCCTGGTGTACTGATCCCCGGCAGACAAAATTGGCTTTTGGGACATGGAATCTCACCTCTCTGGTGGGAAAGGAGCCCAAGCTTGTGCATGAGGTTGAGCGGTACTGACTAGATATAGTTGGGCTCACCTCAACACAGAGCCTGAGCTATGGAACCAATTTTCTGGAAAGGGGTTGGGCTCTCTTCTATGCTGGAGTTGCCAAGGGTGAGCGGCACCAGGCAGGGGTGGGGCTATTGGTAGCCCCCAAGTTCGGCACACCAACACTGAAGTTCTCCCCAGTGAACGAGAGGGTTGTTTCCCTGCGCCTTCGGGTCAGGGAATGGTCTCTGACTCATTTGGCGCATAAGCGCAAATGGTAGTTCAGAGTACCCAGCCTTCTGGGAGCCTTTGAGTGGGGTGCTAGACAGTGCACCATGAGGGGACTCCATCGGTTTTAGTGGGGGACTTCAACACTTATGTGGACAAGGATGGGGAGACCTGGAGGGGTGTGATTGAGAGGAACAGCCTGCCTGATCTGAACCAGAGTGGTGTTCAGTTGTTGGACTTCTGTGCCATGCACGGTTTGGCCATAACGAACACCATGTTTGAGCACAAGGGTGTCCACAAGTGCACGTGGCACGAGGACACCCTAGGCCGTAGATCGACGATTGACTTTGTAGTTGTTTCATCTGATCTACGACTGTATGTCTCAGACACTCGGGTGAAGAGGAGAGGAGCAGAGCTGTTAACTGATCACCACCTGGTGGCGAGCTGGATCAGATGGCGGGGGAAGAAGGCTGGATGGACCTGATAGGCCCAAACGTGTAGCGAGGGTATGCTGGAAATGTCTGTCGGAGGCTCCCGTCTGTTGGATCTTCAACTGCCAGAGCTTCAACTGCATACCAGGGGAGTGGACCATGTTCCGCACCTCCATTGCTGAGGCGGCCATGCAGAGCTGCAGCTGCAAGGTTGTTGGTGCCTATCGTGGCAGTAATCCCCGAACCCGGTGGTGGACACCTATGGTGAGAAGAGCCGTCAAGCTGAAAGAGTCCTATCGGGCTTGGTTAGCCTGTGAATCTCCAGAGGCAGCCGACAGATACCGACTGGCCAAGTGGAATGTGGCTCTGGTGGTCACTGAAGCAAAAACTCAGGTGTGGGAGGAGTTTGGTGAGGTTAGGGAAAGTGACTTTTGGTTGGCCTCGAAGAGATTCTGGCAAATCGTCCAGTGGTTCAGGAAAGGGAAGCAGTGCTCGGTCCCTACTGTTTACAGCGAGGATGGTGTGCTGTTGACCTCAACTGGGGACATCATCCGACAGTGGAAGGAACACTTTGAGGATCTCCTCAATCCCACCATGTTGTCCAAGGAGGACAGAGTCTGACGGTGCTTGGGAGGACTCGCCCATCACAGGGGCTGAGGTTGCGGAGGTGGTTTTATTTAACAAAACAAACAAACAAACAAACAAACAAACAAACAAACAAGCTTCTTGGTGGCCGGGCTCCAGGGGTGGATGAGATTCGTCCTGAGTTCCTGAAGGCACTGGATGTTGTTGGGCTGTCTTGGCTGACACATCTCAACATTGCATGGAGGTTGGGGACAGTGCCTCTGGATTGGCGGCCCCCCTTTTTAAAAAGGGGGACCGGAGAGTGTGTTCCAACTATTGGGGGGGGGGGGGGGGGGGGGGAAATCACTTCAGTCTCCCTGGGAAAACGTATGCCGGGGTGCTGGAGAAGAAAGTCCAGTCGATAGTCGAACCTCGGATTCAGGAGGAACAATGCGGTTTTCGTCCTGGTCGTGGAACACTGGACCAGCTCTTTACCCTTGCAAGGGTACTGGAGGATGCATGGGAGTTTGCCCAACCAGTCTACATGCATTTTGTGAACCTGAAGAAGGCTTACGACTGTGTCCCTCGTGGTGCCCTGTGTGTGGGGGGGTGGGGGGTGGGGTGGAGGGGGGTGCTTTGGGAGCATGGAGTTCAGGGCCCATTACTGCAGGCCATTCGGACCCTGCATGACCGGAGCAGGAGTTTGGTTCGCATTGCTGGCAGTAAGTCAGACTTGTTCCCGGTGCACGTGAGACTCTGCCAGGGCTGCCCTTTGTCACCAGTTCTGTTCATAACTTTTATGGACAGAATTTCTAGGTGCAGCCAAGGAGCAGAGGGTGTCTGGTTTGGTGGCAGCAGGATCATGTCTCTGCTTTTTGCAGATGTGGTCCTGTTGGCTTCAATCAATCAATCAATCAATCAATCAATCAATCAATCACTTACAGCATGAGCTGGGACGGTTTGCAGCAGAGTGTGAAGCGGCTGGGATGAGGATCAGCACCTCCAAGTCCATGGTGTTCAGCCAGAAATGGGTGGAGTGCCTACTCCAGGTCAGGGGGGAGTTGCTACCTAAAGTGGAGGAGTTTAAGTATCTTGGGGTTTTGTTCATGAGTGAGGGTAAAGGGGAGCAGGACAGACAGATCAGGGCAGCGTCAGCAGTGATGCGGACGCTAAACCGGTCTGTTGTGGTGAAGAGAGCAGAGCCAAAAGGCAAAGCTCTCAAATTTACTAATCCATCCACGTTCCCACTCTCACCTATGGTCACGAGCTATGGGTAGTGACCATAAGAATGAGATCACGGATACAAGTGGTAGAAATGAGTTTTTTTTCCCCCCACTGGGTTGCTAGGCTTTTCCTTAGGAGACAGGGTGAGAAGCTTGGTCACTCGGGAGAGACTCCAAGTAGAACCACTGCTCCTCCACATCGAAAGGAGTCAGTTGAGGTGGTTTGGGCACCTTATTAGGATGCCTCCTGGATGCCTCCCAAGGGAGGTTTTCTAGACATGCCCCACTGGGAGGAGACCCCGGGGCAGACCCGGGACACGCTGGAGAGATTACATCTCTCGGCTGGCCTGGGAACACCTCGGTATTCCCCCGGAAGAGCTGGTGGAGGTGGCCGGGGAGAGGGAAGTCTGGGCTGCTCAGGCTGCTACCCCTGTGACCCGGATCCAGATAAGCGGTCGAAGATAGATGGATGGATAATGAATAAGCTCAAAGTGCAGACTGAGCTTTAACTTGAGGGCCCCCTCCATTTTAAAAAAGGTCCCAAGGGTCACTAGACAATTGACTGCTCAGCTGTTCCATGGCCAGGTGTGTTCTCTCATTATTTCACTTAACCTCCTAGGGCAGGGGTCTTCAATCCTATCTGCAAAGGGCCGGTGTAGCTGCAGGCTTTCATTACAGCCAAATTGGAGGCTCACTTGATTGTTGACTGGAGACGAGGGTGAAATGATTAAACAAGTGAAATCAGGTGTAGCTCCTGCTTGGTTGGAATGAAAGCCTGCAGCCACACTGGCCCTTTGTGGATAGGATTGAAGACCCCCGTCCTAGGGCTTAGCGGTCACATGCGTGGACAGCACTTTTTAGAAATTCGGAACAAGAATCCACATACGTGGACATACTTTTTCTCTAAAAGTACATCTTATCAAAAGATGATGCTTAGTTTTTATTCTAATCAGGTTCTAATAAGCCCAAATAGCAAAGAGAAATAAAAAATGCATGTAAAAAAAAACAACAGCTTGGGCCTTAGGAGGTTAAGCCCAGAGCACACGGGCGACTTCTTGTCGCAAGTGTATTGCAATTTTTGGACACAAGTTTCCCCTCTTGGGTAGCTGTGTGCATGCGTTATCTGCGACCAGTGGGCGATTTGGGGAAGGGGATACAAGTCACATGACTACAGGCAGAGATTGGCTTAGCCTTTGGAGGTGATCATTTCGTTATCGCAAAGACACGCACACATGGCGCTATCTCTACGTAAAAAACAAGTCAGCAACTGGCAATTTTTTCGTCACAGAATATCAAGCATGTTTGATACCTGCGATCTGTTACAAGGAACAATAAACAAGTAAATAATTCACCGTCCCAATTTTCCACTTGCGTCAAAAAGTTGCACAACCAAGTGACAGAAGAAAAAAAAAAAAAATCACCCATGTGCACTGGACTTTACAAGTAAGCTGATAAAAGATCTACAGTTGATTTAAAGTGTGGCTTTACAGTTGGAATCTGTTGCAATTAACATTCAATATGAAGTCCAAACAGCTGTCACCAACAGTGAAAACAGGCCAGCATTAGGCAGGGGATGACACCACGCCACACCCCACCAACCATCAGGTATGGCCAAAGCAATCATTTGGTACATTCTTAAAAATAAAAGCAAGCACTGGTTAGCTCAGGAACATAAAGGCTCAGACCACCACAGAAAACAAAATGTGGTGGATGACAGAAGAAACCCCTTCACTTGTATATTCAGATTTACTCAAATACTTAAACTCATCGGACAGCACTTCACAGTGCAGATCGACAACGACCCAAAGTATTTCAAAAGCAACTCAAGACTTCTTGAAGGCAATGTCGAATGTTCTTCAAATGGTCACGTCAAAATCACCCAACCTGAATCCAATTGAGAATGCATTTCAATTGCCCTAAGAACAAGCAGAAACTGAAAACAGATGCAGTAAAAGCCTGGCACAGCATCACCAGGGAAGAAACCCAGCATCTGGTGATGTATTCAAGTTCCAAACTTGAAGTAATTGACTACAAAGGATCTGCACTCAAGTATTTTATTTATAAATAAATGAATAAATAATAGATAAATTTAGGATTGGGCTACTTTGTCCAATTACTTTTGGACTCCCTTAAAAAGGTGGGACCGCATACAAAAAGTGCTGTAATGCTTATTCACCCAATCAACTCCAATATACTCAAGACAGCAGAACATTTTTTAGACAATAACTGTCAATGTGCAAATATTTATGGCTGCTACTACATGTACATGTTTGAGGCACTATGAACATTTATGATAAGGCTCATTTGGATTAGTCAGGCTTATTTTTGTAACCCTTCAGCTCAATGAATGGAAACAAAAGAATTATTTACTTGTAAATGCCTCTGGCCATGTTCTCTATGTATTTGGCCTTGTCTTGCAGGCCGCAGTGGTAGTGGTAGGTTTTCACACACGCTTTTATCTCACATCCAATGGTAGCGCCGAGCTGACCACACAGGGTGCATTTCTAAAACCCAAAAAACACATTTGCATTGTCATAAATTAAAATGCTCAGTGTGTCATTAGCAACATGCAAGTACCTTATGTACAGTGGTGCTTGAAAGTTTTTGCAGTGCTATATTTCTGCATTTACTTTTTTTTTTTTTTTTAAAGTAGTGCCATACAGCTAGTCTGCTGTCTTTATACACCTGTTCATTGTCATGTTGTTTTCCTTTTCCGTCTCTCCTATCTGTTATGTCTTTGGGGTGATCTGGGTCTGTTTTGCTAGTACCAAAATCTGTAAAACGGTCCTTGGGTTAGTGGAAAGCACCACACAAATTAAACTTGTTGCATAAATGACCATTTTTTTTAATATATTGTGTGTGTGTGTTTGTGTGTGTGTATTATATACACAAAACCCTAATTCCAAAAAAGTTGGGATGCTGTGTGAACTGGAAATAAAAACAGAGCACAAATTTGCAAATCATGGAAAACCTGTATTTCATTGAAAATAGTACAAAGACAACATATCAAATGTTAGAATTGAGAAATTTTTTTTTTTGTTTAAATATATGCTCATTTTGAATTTGATGTCAGCAACATGTTTCAAAAAAGTTGGGACAGGGGCATGTTTACTACTGTGTCACTTTTAACAACACTAAATGTTTGGGAACTGAGGAGGACCAATATTGCTGTAGTTCTGAAAGAAAAAAAATATGTTGTCCCATTCTTGCCTGATATACAATTTCAGTTGCTCAACAGTTCGGGGTCTCCTTTGTCATAATTTGCTCTTCATAATGCACCAAATGTTTTAAATAAGAGACCGGTCTGGACTGCAGGCAGGCCAGTTTAGCACCTGGACTCTTACTACGGAGCCATGCAGTTTTAATATGTGCAGAAAGCAGTTTGGCATCGTCTTGCTGAAAGAAGGAAGGCCTTCCCTGAAAAAGATTGTCTGGATTGCATCATATTGCTCTGAAATATGTTTATATCATTCAGCATTAATGATGCCTTCCCAGATGTATAAGCTACCCATATCATTTGCACTAATGCACCCTCAGACCATCACAGATGCTGGCTTTTGAACTGCACACTGATAAGCCGGATGGTCCCTCTCCTCTTTAGCCCGGAGGACGTGGTGTCCATGATTTCTAAAAAGAATTTCTACTTTTGATTCATCAGACCTTGGGACAATTTTCCACTTCGCTTCAGTCCATCGTAAAAGAGCTCGAGTCCAGAGAAGGTGGCGGTGTTTCTGGATATTGTTTATATCTGGTTTTAACTTGCATTTGTGGATGCAGTAATGAACTGTTTTCACACACAATGGTTATCTGAAGTGTTCCTGAGCCTATACAGTGATTTCCACTAGACACGTGTCTGCTTTTAACAGTGTCTCCTGAGGGGCTGAAGATCACAGGCATCCAGTGTCAGTTTTCAGCCTTGTCTCTTGCATACAGAGATTTCTCCAGATTCTCTGAATCTTAAATGATATTATGTACCATAAATGATGTGATCCCCAAATTCTTTGCAATTTTACATTGAGGAACGTTATTCTTAAATTGTTGCACTGTTTGCCCACGCAGTCTTTCACAGAGCAGTCAACCCCTCCCCATCTTTACTTGTGAGAGACTCTGCCTTTCTGGGATGCTCTTTTTATACCCAATCATGTTACTGACCTGTTGCCAATTAACCAAATTAGGGTTTTGGGGGTTTTTTTTAGCATTACACAACTTTAGTCTTTTGTTGCCCTGTCCCAACTTTTTTGAAACGTGTTGCTGACAAATTCAAAATGAACAAATTTTTCAAAAAACAATAAAATTTCTCAGTTTCAACATTTGATATGTTGTCTTTGTACTATTTTCAGTGAAATATAGGGTTTCCATGACTCGCAATTCTTCACAGTTTTACAGTGTCCCAGCTTTTTTGGAATTGGGGTAGTACATTTAAAAAAAAAAAAAAAGAAACCCACAACACCAGATTTTCATACAAGTCCTAAAAGCAGATAAAGAGAACCCAATTAAACTAAATGAGGAAATATTATACTTGGCTGTTTATTTATGAAGGAAAATGATCCAATATTACATACCAGTGAGTGGCAAAAGTACATGAACCTTTGATTTCAGTGTCAGTTATGACCCTCTTATGCAGCAATAACTGCAACTAAACATTTCTGGTAACTGTGGCCCAGTCCTGCACATCAACCTGGAGGAATTTTATCCCATTCCTTTGTACAGAACAGCTTCAACTCTGGGATGTTAGTGGGTTTCCTCATATGAACTGCTCGCCCAACATTGCTACTGGCTTAAGGTCAGGCAATTCCAAAACACAAGTTTTATTCTTCTTTAACCATTGTTTGCTAAAATGACTTGTGTACTTACAGGTCATTATACAGAAAACTATAAAGGGTTCAAAAACTTTCAAGCACCACTGTAGACACCATTTATCCTGATAACGAGAAGGTTTACAAATTGTGGGGGGGTGGGGGGGTGGGGGGGGGGGGGGAGAGACGACACCTTCCATGAAATGTTAATGCATAGCTGGTATAAAAGGATATTAGATGTCTATTGGACAAACCCAATGTAATCCATTTAAAAAAGCTAAGTATGATCTAATGGGAGCTCACACTCCTGTAACCTCTCAATGTTAACTCCTGACAAAATAAAACTTAAATACACAACATACAGTTTGGTCCACATATATTTGGACACTGACAAATTTTCTTTTTTTACCTGTTTACTGAAACATATTCAAGTTATAGTTATATAAATGGACATGGACAGAAAGTCCAGACTTTCAGCTTTCATTTGAGGGTATCCACATTAAAACTGGATGAAGGGTTTAGGAGTTTCAGCTCCTTAACATATGCCACCCTGTTTTTAAAGGGACCAAAAGTAATTGGACAATTGACTCAAAGGCTATTTCATGGGCAGGTGTGGGCAATTCCTTCGTTATGTCATTCTCAATTAAGCAGATAAAAGGCCTAGAGTTGATTTGAGGTGTGGTGCTTGCATTTGGAAGATTTTGCTGTGAAGAAAACATGCGGTCAAAGGAGCTCTCCATGCAGGTGAAACAAGCCATCCTTAAGCTGCGAAAACAGAAAAAAAAAAACCATCCGAGAAATTGCTACAATATTAGGAGTGGCAAAATCTACAGTTTGGTACATCCTGAGAAAAAAAAAAAAAAAAAGCACTGGTGAACTCATCAATGCAAAAAGACAACAGTGGTGGATGATTGCAGAATAATTTCCATGGTGAAGAGAAACTCCTTCACAACAGCCAACCAAGTAAACAACACTCTCCAGGAAGTAGGCGTATCAATATCCAAATCTACCATAAAAAGAAGACCGCATGAAAGTAAATGCAGAGGGTTCACTGCACGGTGCAAGCCACTCATAAGCCTCAAGAATAAAAAGGTTAGATTGGACTTTGCTAAAAGACATCTAAAAAGCCAGCACAGTTCTAGAAGAACATTCTTTGGACAGATGAAACCAAGATCAACCTCTACCAGAATGATGGAAAAAAAAAAAAAAAAAAAAAAAGTATGGCAAAGGCATGGTACAGCTCATGATCCAAAGCATACCACATCATCTGTAAAACACGGCGGAGGCAGCGTGATGGCTTGGGCATGCATGGCTGCCAGTGGCACTGGGTCACTAGTGTTTATTGATGTGAGACAGGACAGAAGCAGCCGGATGAATTCCGAGGTATTCAGAGACATACTGTGCTCAAATCCAGCCAAACTGATTGGTCGGCGTTTCATAATACATATGGACAATGACCCAAAACAAAGCCAAAGCAACCCAGGAGTTTATTAAAGCAAAGAAGTGGAATATTCTTGAATGGCCAAGTTAGTCACCTGATCTCAACCCAATTGAGCATGCATTTCACTTGTTAAAGACTAAACTTCAGACAGAAAGGCCCACAAACAGACAGCAACTGAAAACCGCTGCAGTAAAGGCCTGGCAGAGCGTTAAAAAGGAGGAAACACAGCGTCAGGTGATGTCCATGAGTTCAAGACTTCAGGCAGTCATTGCCAACAAAGGGTTTTCAACCAAGTATTAGAAATGAACATTTTACTTACAATTATTTAATTTGTCCAATTACTTTTGAGCCCCTGAGATGAAGGGATTGTGCTTAAAAAATGCTTTAGTTGCTCACATTTTTATGCAATCATTTTGTTCAACCCACTGAATTAAAGCTGAAAGTCTGAACTTCAACTGCATCTGAATTGGTTTGTTCAAAATTCATTGTGGTAATGTACAGAACCAAAATTAGAAAAATGTTGTCTCTGTCCAAATATTTATGGACCTAACTGTATAACCTAATGTGATCATTTTGCTTAGGGACTGAGTATTTTGCACATTTAATGACTTTATAACCACCATTAACACTGTAGCCTTAAAAATAAACAAGACCAACTGTGAGCTACTGCTCATTTACGTATCCCCTCACTCTCTCTTATCAGAATGCAAGCAATCGAAGGAATAGGAAACTTATTATGAATGCCGACTTCAACAAATAATTAACCCTGAAACAAGTAAAGAGCAGTCCCCCCCCCAGGGATTTCAAATAGCATCCTGGTAAACTGTCATTTTGAAACAGCATTCTGCTTCTTGAAATAGCATCAAAATCCACCCTATAGGTTTAGTAAATATATTCAGTTGGTAAACAGGAAATTGATGTGCAACAGACCTGAAAACAGTAGACACGGTATACAACCCCAAGCTGAAGCTCTAATATTTATATTAAAAAAAAAGAAAAAAAAGAAAAAAAAAAAAAGGGGGCATTCTCCCATAGCTGGAAATTATAGCCTCTGTATGTTAACTGACATGTAGTTTCATGTGTTTTTTGGTGTTTATCAGCACTTCTGCACTAATATCTCATCTCATTATCTCTAGCCAAGCCCTGTGATGACCTGGCGACTTGTCCAGGGTGTACCCCGCCTTTCGCCCGTGGTCAGCTGGGATAGGCTCCAGCTTGCCTGCGACCCTGTAGAACAGGATAAAGCGGCTAGAGATAATGAGATGAGATTATCTCTAGCCGCTTTATCCTGTTCTACAGGGTCGCAGGAGCCTATCCCAGCTGACTACGGGTGAAAGGCGGGGTATACCCTGGACAAGTCGCCAGGTCATCACAGGGCTGACACAGACACAGACAACCATTCACACTCACATTCACAACTACGGTCAATTTAGAGTCACCAGTTAACCTAACCTGCATGTCTTTGGACTGTGGGGGACACCGGAGCACCTGGAGGAAACCCACACGGACACGGGGAGAACATGCAAACTCCGCACAGAAAGGCCCTCGCCGGCCATGGGGCTCGAACCCGGACCTTCTTGCTGTGAGGCGACAGCGCTAACCACTACACCACTGTGCCGCCCCTGCACTAATATAATTGCCTAAAATAGTGAAGTTCTGAATCAGTTTAATTATGGAAATAAGTCAACTACTTTTACTTTTTCGCGACTAAAAATGTAATAGTTGTACAACCATAGTGCTCATGTATTTGACAGGCAGAAGACCACAAAATGATTACTACAGTACAAATATCAGAAGTGCCAAGACTAATTTCATACCATTTTAGATAGCTAGCTAGAGCTACTGGGATAGCAGGTGTGCAGAGAGATTACAGCATAGCAGCCAAGAGATTTATTTTTTGATATACAGTCACATTAACAAAGCTTTTAAGCATACCAAGTAGTCTCAGTACACCATTACTAACTTAGCATAATACTGACTACAGCCCTGAATTATCTGACCATGTGTACCAACTTAACCAAGTTAAAGAGAAACTGAGCTACAGAGCAATACTTTATTCAGACTAACAGTTCTGAAAAGTAAGAGCTCACCATTCTTTTTCCTCTCTTTATTTCCTGAATGACTGTTTTAATGTCAAAGTTACCAAATTCTGCACGTGATGTGGTAGTGAGTTGGACAGTCCCTGAAGAGAAAAGCTGGAGGGGGAAAGAAAGGGAAAATAAAATAAATCTACGTTAATTATTTTCTTTAAAAACAAACAAACAAAAAACCCAGTAACTCATGTCAAATATGAAAATACATCATTACTTTCCAGTGGTCGCTCTCTTGGATATGATTTATAATATCATTAGATGCTTACACGAAGAGTGAAGCACAGGCCTGAGTACATTCAAATGATTATGCGGACAGGGAACTCACCATGCATTTATAGTGGGCGGCAACCTTTTTTACGTTATCACAATGAAGAACACCGCGGGTCTGATTTTCCTCATCACCAGCATGGCAGAAACCACAGCGAAGACCTGACTCACTGGGGCTGCCCCTCAAAGGGGACCGGTCCCGCTACAACCACAACCACTACACATTAGCATGCAACACACTGCCTTTTCTGGCACATGCAAAATGATTGGCCAATACAATCAGGAGATTTTTTGTGAGTCAAGACAAGACAGTCATAAGCAATATATTTACATACTTAGCATCCTTACTTTAGCTCAGTACTTCAAAGTGAAACAAGAAAAAAAAAAAGGAAAGGGGGGAGAGAAGAGTCAAACTCCTACATTTGAAGAGCTCTCCATTTCATCTATTCCCTGTGAAGAAGTTGAACGGGCATCCTCTGACTGGCCACGAGGTACACCTCTGATCCGGCTCTTCTCAAATCTGCCACGCCCTCTGCTCCGGGGTGGGGACGAATCTGAATCATTGGCTGCAACTCCTTGATCCTCTGACAGAGTGCACACACAGCCAATATATTTAGCAAAATTACGATAGCATTTATTTTGTAGCAGTTAACATTTGTGCATATTAGAATGGACTGTTATGTTTGTAATATAAAAAGACTAATGTTCCTTCCTTCATCAAATTAAAATAGTAAGCATTTATTACCATCGCTGGCATCTTGGGAAGCATCACGATGTTTATGACAGTAAACACTGAAAAAGTCCAAATTAAGAGACTATTAACTTTTGTTTTTTGGAACAGCAATTATTTTGAAAAATAAGTGCATGTGAAAATGTTCCCTTACAGATAGATGCCTTGGGACGGGTTCTCCTTGGTCTGGGCTTTGTCCCACAGGGCACAGTAATAGTGATATGTCCTCCGGCATGTCTTCACATCACAACCTATGGTAGCCCCTGGTCGGCGGCAGAATGAGCACATCTATTTACAGATTGGGAAAAAAAAAAAAAAAAAAAAAAATTTACATTTCATTCGCAGACATTTTTATCCAAAGCAAGTTAGACACATGGCAGAATTAAATGCAACCATAACATGAATAAATGGGCATTAACTAGTTTATTTAAGGCCAATTTATGCTGACAACGCAGTCCTCGCAGATGGCGTCTGCGTAGCCCCCCCCCCTTCGCAGACGCTCTGCACGCACCTCCCAAAAATTGTGACCACCGCAGAAGCCTTGCAGACAAGAGGGCTCTGATTGGTCCACTCTACATCCGCTTCCCTACTTTCCCGGTTTGGTTTGTTTTCATGACCGCCATTTTTAAAAACACGAGCGAAGATGGAGCAGCACGAAGAGCGGTTGATCGAGGAAGTGAGGAAGTACGTACATCTATACGACTCCAGGTTCTAGTCATTATAAGTAACCGGAGGATAAACACTCCACTAACCACACCCACCAACTACTCCTAGTGATTTCGCGCCCCCTTGTGTTGTGGCGGTGAATAATATCGCACACGCCTATTACTCCCCGCTCAACGATAAATTACAACTATCTGCGAAAGCCTTGTCGCAAGAGCATGCAGAGGCCCTTAGTCATCCAGTGGTGTTTGAGGATCATCTCAGTAGGTGGACAGTCCAAAAGAACCTCAGGTTCCAGCTCATATACCTGCACAAAACATGAAGGTTTTACCTTCCCCACCCTTTTCTCCACTGTGCCTTTACCATATCTGCCTGCATACCGGTTACCATTTACCAGTGTCATAAGTTATGGAAAGAATCCACATTTATTTAAAAAAAAAAAAATCCAATCTATACAAAGAGGATATACAGTTCCAGTCAGAAGTTTACATGCATGGGGATGGTCATCATGTACATCATGGCAATATTGGATTTTCAATTATTTTTTTCTTTGAACTCCCCGTAGAAGAATGACTGAACATAATACATCTTGAAATTTATTTTGAGCTTTATTTAAAAAAAAAAAAAAAAAAAAAGGGATCAAAAAAAATTGTACATACAGACTAAAATATTTACATATGGCACACCTAATATCTGGTTAAACAACCCTTAGTAAGTTTCACCTCGACCAGACACTTTTGGTAGCCATCAGCAAACTTTTGGCACAACTCTGGTTTGATATGACAATTCTTCTTGGCAGAGCTGATGGTTCAATTAAAGGAAAACTCCGGAGTGAAATGCTTTTTAGGTCTATTTTTGCATTATTGGGAGTGCATACGTTGGGTTGCTATCACAATCGCATCAATCGGATGCGTTTTGAGAAAATAATTTTTTTGTGATTTCAACCGGAAAGTGCTAACACGGCAGTGGCCGGGGAATGTCTTTTTGCCGATACAAAATGCTAGTTTTAAAACCATTGCAAAGCTCAAACCAACATGACAGTTCTGTGGAAGTGAGTTTAGGGTTCCTACAAGCAAAACGAGTTGTCCCTGGCTCTGCAGGTGCACAGATAGTGTGTGTTAGAAGAGTAAATAAAAATCCAGCGACCTTACCTGCAGTTGGTCTTCCTCAGACGCCATCTTGAGTGGACAGTCCGTAAAAGTTGAGTGCCGAGTGCAGAGCCCATGGTGCATTTCCAGCGGGATGGGCTCTGCACTCGGCTTTTACGGACTGCCCCGGCCACTGCCGTGTTAGCGCTTTCCGGTTGAAATCACAAAAAACTAATTTTCTCAAAACACATTCAATTGACGTGATTGTGATAGCAACCCAACGTATGCACTCCCAATAATGCGAAAATAGACCTAAAAAGCATTTCACTCCGGAGTTATCCTTTAAGTGTGTGCACATTTTCTGGCACAGCGCACTTTTTGATAGGGTTGCAGTCAGGACTTGTTTTCCAGCTTAAATGTTTGCTCACTTAATTCATTCCACAACTAGCTCTGATGTGCATTTGGTCATGGTTCAGTTGGAACACCCAATTGTGTCCAAGTTTTTGACGGCTTGAGGTTATGCTTTAATCAAATTACTCCTAAAACAGTTTACATTATACTAAGAAATGCTGAACAGTTCTCAGGTAGTTCTCCATTATTCCATCCACTTTATGCAGTGCACTAGTTTTACTGGCAGCAAAACAGCCCTAGAGCATAATGCTGCTACCACCACCATGCTTGCAAGTTTGTACGGTGTTCCTCTGTACCTCTGGTCATTGTGACCAATTTTCCTCCAGAAGGCTTTTTCTTTGTCCATGTGGTCAGCTGAAAACTTTCGTCAACCAGGAACTTCTTTCTTGGACATCATGTCAGTCCATGGCAATGTAAACCTCACCTAACTGTACACAGTGACACTAGTGTTCCAGCAGCTTCCAGTTCATGACAAGTCTGGGCATTGGCGGTTCTTTGGTTGTTCCGGACAGTCCAAACCAATTTCCTCTCAGCTGAGAGTGACCATTTGGGTCTTCTTCCAACAAAGTGGCTTGGCAAAGTGGTTACACCTCCCAATAACTTTTCTTACAACTGACCTTTCACAAAACCCCACAAAGCTCTTCAGCCCGGTGCACGCAGACGACTTCTCGTCACAAGCGTATTGCGATTTTTGGATGCAAGTTTCCCCTCTGTGGTAGCTGCGTGTGCACGTTATCTGCGACCAGTGGGTGATTTGGGGAGGCGGGATGCAAATCATGTGGAAAATCACATGACTACTTTGCGGGCAGGGATTGGCTTAACCTCTGGAGGTGATTGCTTTGTCAGTCAGTCATCGCAAAGACACGCATACGCAGTGATATCACTGCAACAAGTCAGTGACTGGCAATTTTTTGTCGCAGAATATAAAGCATGTTCAAAACCTGCGATCTATCGCAAGCCCAAATAAATAAAATCGTCGCAAATATTCACACGAAGCAATTTTTCGCTTGCGTCAAAGTTTCACGACCAAATGACAAAAATCACCCATGTGTGCCGGGCTTCAGTTAAAGTTGCTACATCTGTCAAGCTTTTCAGAACCATCCAGGAAGTAGCCAGAAAACAGCAAAACAAAAAATGAAATCAGCACATTCCCAGAGAAAATAAGTGATTTATTTCAGAACACTTCATCCTTAATATATCATTCTATGGAAGGTAGAAGTGGCTACAGTACGTGGTAGAGAGAGATATTCAGAATATTAAAACTCAAAAGTGACATGACTGTGTTGGAGGGAAAAGCTTACCGGTCTCAATCAAAAAATAAAAATACAAAGCACCCATCAACTAATTTTGAAACACACAAAATAACATTGGGGACCAATCCTGCTCTCGCACTGCAGGGAAAGTTAAATGTTTCAGCTATTATTGGAATTTTTCATAATCCATTGTCAATATCGTATGAAAATCTGCACTTACACATGCTGAAGCTAAAGCTAATTAACCAATATCTGTGTGTGTGGGACCAAAAGATTAGGCTAGGCCATTATTAAAAAAAATGTTCTGTTTCCGGTCCACCGGCCGGGTGAGTGCCGTTTGTGCGGTTGGGAGTGTGTGTGTGTGTGGGGGGGGGGGGGGGGGGGGTAAACACAAAAACTCCTGTGCACGCAGCTCCCAGGATTAAATGTATTTTCCACAGACCATTTATTTATTCACTTTACTCAAATACAAAAGTAAAAGGGCAGTAAATCTTCTTTTCTTGCGTATTGCATCATGAGGCGTTCCTGGCTTGTAAATCTCTTATTTTCGGTGCATGACACATTCACGCAGCTGAGCATGCTATGAATTAACAACGACAACGGTCTGCAGTGGGGCTACACAATTACACACTCAGCGAACATTTCTCCATTTGTGTATGAAAATACACTCCAACGACTCAGTTTGGGTTCATTTAGAACCAACGGTGTCTTTTGATGCCAGCACGTAATTGAACGAGAGAAGATGGTTTACCGGAGACAAAATAAGCGTCATCTCTGCTTCTGTCCCCTCCGATGTCGCCTCTGACACACTACTGCCTCCGCCGAGTGCGCGCACACGCCGCATGTCGGGGCCGCGGATTAGTTACTCTCCCTTGATCAACGAAGTCGGCAGGGAATTTGTGGTTATTATCGGTACAAACAGCGCGAATCACAACTTAAATGAGTGCGGTTCAGTTTGACATTATTGTCAGTCCGTTGGATAAACATTTAATTTTATTAAAATCGAAAATTAATATTTAGAGCCTGTGGGCTACAAAAATGGTCATTAAAGTAGCCGGCTGGACTTAATTGTGTAGTCGGCTGTATGGCCGGCAGCCGGCGCTTGTGGAAAGCCCTGCATTCCGCGCAGAATATAGAATTGAATCAGCTCGGCGCATGCGCCGTGCGGCACAAAAAAAAAAAAAAAAAAAAAAAAAAAAGCCAGCCACCATCAAGGAAGGCGATCCGGAGTTTTCAAACATTTGCTTAAGTGTGAAATTGCAAAATGGTATTCTAGCGAACAACAAAATAGTAAAGATTCAGGAAAAAAAAAAAAAAATCATTCAGTGATCATTTTAATAGTGTAATTTCATCCGAACTAGGCCTAACGGTCGATTTAAAACTACAAAAAGTCCGTGTGTTGGACATTTTAAGTACCTTTGTAAAAGTTTTGCAAATGTTGCAGTCAGCATTAGGGGTGCAACGATTCACCGATGCATCGCGATACTTTCGCCACGATACAATATGTATCGCCGGCCAGAACGAATCGTGATACACGACGATACTAACTCATTTTCCGCATGTAGAGACTATATTATACTTAAAACAATTATAGTCAGGCGTGATCGTCGAAATGACACGAAAGGTGGGTATTTATTTGGAAACATTTGGGAAACTGACATACGCCGCTCTCGTCATTTCGAACACGCTAACAATTAAGTTCTGCAATCAATTTAATCATACACCGTACTCACACACGGACTGGCCATCGGGAGTAGCGGGAGTTTTCCTGGTGGGCCAGTGGTTCAGTGTGGGCCGGCGGAGAAAAAAAAAAAAAGTTGCGCGCTGGCCTTTAATATGATAAGCAATGTTAACAGTTTCTTTAAGAAACTGTTAACTGTTAAGAAACTGTTTCTTTGCAGAACTTAATTGTTAGCGTGTTCGAAATGACGAGAGCGGCGTATGTCAGTTTCTTTAAGAAACTGTTAACATTGCTTATCATATTAAAGGCCAGCGCGCAACTGTTTTTTTTTTTTTCCTCCGCCGGCCCACGCTGAACCACCGGCCCACCGGGAAAACTCCCACTACTCCCAATGGCCAGTCCGTGTGTGACCGTACTCAATATGCTAACGATAATAAGCTACTAAGTTCAGAGTGATCAACTTTTACATGCGGGGCAGTTTCAATACCGTGTCCGAGGTATTCGCGCTTGCGCAGTAGATCTTGCGCTTCCGTGTGCATTCGGTTCTGTCCGTAGCCAATCAGATCGTTTGGTAACATTGACGTTGGCACATGTTGCTAATACACGAGGTAGCTTCGTAAAAATGGAACTTGAAAAACCACCAGCTTCATACAAATCAGTAGTTTGGGAGCTATTCACCTAGTAACCTACTTCCCTAAACAGTACCTAGTTTCAACTTCATTGTGTGAAGGGCACTGGACAACTTCTAGTTTTGAGTCGAAAGACCATATGATTCAGTTAGACAGTCTCATGATATGAGCATATTGTTCTAGTTATAAATTATAATCCAACCAAGTCTGGTCACTCTCTAGTCACAACAGATGTGTAGCATTATGGTATTATCGTTGATGTACAAAGAGGAACTTGGTTGGTTGTTCTAGTTTTACTAAGTAGTGTGTAGTTTCTGCTAGTTTATTGTTAACTGCAAAGTGCCATGATGACACATATCATTCTCTAGTTCTGGTAGTATGATTATCATGTAGTATACTACAGTATTATGTTAAGGTAATCATATTAATCTAGTCAATTGAATGTAATTCTCAAATAGCGTGTCAACACTCATTGTTGATGTACTGATTTTTCTAGGGGAAGCTTAAAAGACTAACTGGACTTAATGTTTTTAAAGAGCAGTTTGTAGCTGTTACTATTATTAGTTTGTTTTTGAAAGACAGATGCTATTATGCAAATGGTGCTTTAATCAACTAGTCTGTTTTAGTCCAACTAAGTCAGTTGGTCAGTCCAATCTCTGCATATGTACAGTGGATTATTCCACACACTGCATGTAATATGCATGCATTGCTGATATATTGGTATTTAGTAAGAACTGTAAGCATGGTAAGAAGTCACCCTTTTATGTAAACAGATGAAGGATGTGTTATCTGTTTATATCGGCTGGTCGCTCATCATTTCTCATACACTAATGTCTGCATAAATGTATGGTGTTATTGTTGATTCATATTAAAAATGTCATTTTTGACATTTTCACACCAGTTTGTCGTGTATCATTGTGTATTGCGATACGTATCGTATCGTGACCCTAATATCGTGATACGTATCGTAGCCTAATGTATCGTTGCAGCCTTAGTCAGCATTTAAAATGCTAACTTAGTTTTTGTACAAGTTTCAGTCGATTAAACTGTCATTTTATTAAATGTGTCTGCTTTTGTAATAAAAAAAAAGTACTGAAAGAAAAAGCAAAACACAGCATTGCGATTTCTTATCCATCCATAAAAAAAAAAAAAAAAAAATCCCTCCCTCCCTACTGAAAATTTTTTTGCTCACCCGGTGGACAGGAAACTGATTTTTTTTTTTTTTAAGGATGGCCTTACCAGGCATTTCTGTTGATTTTGGATGGATTAGGCCGACTGTGGGGTCTGTCACACTGCTTAATCCATTGCCAACATCACGCTCATGTATATACACAATTTTGACCCTGTGTTGATTCCAGAAAACCCAAAATAAATTAAAACTTGTGCATCAAATTTTAAGATTTTTGTTGTACAATCGTTCTGCCACAGAAAAATAGCTCAAGGTAATCACTGAAAGCCCAATACTGCCATGGTGATGTTCATGTCTGTGTATAAACTTCTGCATGCAACTGTAGCTGGTTATTTACACTGCGTACTTTTCAACGTTGATGTGACTGCCCTGGATTTACCATTATGAAACAAAATACAATACTGCTTCCATTACTCCAAGTGCATCAGTCAATAAATGTGCAACAACAAATCCAGCAATAAATCTCAATATTTTAAAAGAAAACCCATTTTTAAAATACAGTCACGAAGATAGATTATGAAATAAACTAATGATTCATGTGAATAATTGAAAATAAGGAGCTCACATAACTAAGATATCCATCTCCAAAAGTCAGTTTCTATGCAGAAATGGACGATTTCACGGAGGCCGCCATTGAAAATATTTTAACCAATCAGAAAAATCCCCCCGATCGTTTCTGGCAGTGCTCGGACATCATTTGGGCGCAAGACATGGAAGCTCCATATAGCGAGCAAGACTTGAAGCTGCCCCTGGCTGGAGATTATTTCATTAAAAAAAAAAAAAAATTTTACCAAATAAATCCATACCAACAGCTCGGGTGTTTCTGGCAATATTTCCACCTTTTTTCATACAAGTGCATCTTCCTGTAATGTTCACATGAATCCTGTATAGTAAAGCAATGTTTGTTTACCCTCTTTCTGCGTTGCCACGGGGGCTGGACTGCCTACTACGGTAATTACGGTAGGCAAGCCTGGGGACATCTTGATAAAGTTTTTCATGAATGAGTCGAGAGCATGTTAAGCGTGCTAACGAATAGTATAACGCATAGTTTCAGCCTCATTTTACAGGTAAAGAGTTCAGGTTTGTCCATAAGCCAGGGTTGCAGCTCATTAATACACTATTTCAGATGTATAGTGACCCCCCCCCCCGACATTGTCACCTTAGTAGACCTTTCGCTTTGCCCCTTCACTAGTGAAGTATACACTCAGCCTTGCACCCAAATGACGACACGCATCGCCCTTCCAACAGGTAACATGGCAGCCTCCTGGTGGCATTAGAGCAGCGATACAAAAACGCTCAACCTTCTTATAAAATGGTCAAACGTGCCTGAAACTTTTCTTACAGGCTCTCAATATTACAAGCTGCCAACCCATGCATGTATTTACTTTACATTTTCTATTCCTTTAAATGTAGGGAAAAAAAAAAAAATGGGGGATTAAAATAAAATTGCAAACCCTCTATAAACTTGCAAAACTACAAATAAAACCTCACAGAAAAGGGTATATTACTGCATTTTAAAAATATTATAATAGTAACCTCTGTACTTAACTTCAAAGAAACAGCTTCACACTTGGAGGTCCCTACACACGCTTACTATAGACTTAAATCACCGCTCAAATTTCATCCTGAAGTGGGGGGGGAAAAAAAAAAAAGTCACCCAGTAAATAAAGATCCTTAAGCCTTACTAATGTGGTCACATGTACTTGTAAATAACTCTAGTCAAAAGGAAAAATCACTCACTGCATTCGCAACTAGACAACCACAATCTTGAACTGTCGTTTTATTCTGCAACACGACCCCTTGAACCACACAAATGCGAAAAAACAAAACAAATCAAGCGTGAAGAAGCTTGTCAAATCTATGCTTGCCTGAGTAGCTTCCCTTCAATAAATGTCCGTTTGGGTGGTCCTGGTTTTGCTTCTGCAGCGTTATTTTTGTCCTAGATTGAGTTTGTTGGCGATTTGTACGTTCTATTTGTTAAACAAATATGCCCTTTTTTGATAATTTATGTCTGAAAGCATAAACATGAAAGCCTGAACCCCCTTACATGTGATATACAGTTAGGTCCATATATATTTGGACACTGATACAAATTTTGTTTTTTTACCTGTTTACTGAAACATATTCAGGTTATAGTTATATAATGGACATGGACAGAAAGTCCAGACTTTCAGCTTTCATTTGAGGGTATCCACATTAAAACTGGATGAAGGGTTTAGGAGTTTCAGCTCCTTAACATGTGCCACCCTGTTTTTAAAGGGACCAAAAGTAATTGGACAATTGACTCAAAGGCTATTTCATGGGCAGGTGTGGGCAATTCCTTCGTTATGTCATTCTCAATTAAGCAGATAAAAGGCCTGGAGTTGATTTGAGGTGTGGTGCTTGCATTTGGAAGATTTTGCTGTGAAGAAAACATGCGGTCAAAGGAGCTCTCCATGCAGGTGAAACAAGCCATCCTTAAGCTGCAAAAACAGAAAAAAACATCCGAGAAATTGCTACAATATTAGGAGTGGCAAAATCTACAGTTTGGTGCATCCTGAGAAAGAAAGAAAGCACTGGTGAACTCATCAATGCAAAAAGACCTGGACGCTCACAGAAGACAACAGTGGTGGATAATCGCAGAATAATTTCCATGGTGAAGAGAAACCCCTTCACAACAGCCAACCAAGTGAACAACACTCTCCAGGAGGTAGGCGTATCAATATCCAAATCCACCATAAAGAGAAGACTGTATGAAAGTAAATACAGAGGGTTCACTGCACGGTGCAAGCCACTCATAAGCCTCAAGAATAAAAAGGCTAGATTGGACTTTGCTAAAAAAACATCTAAAAAAGCCAGCACAGTTCTGGAAGAACATTCTTTGGACAGATGAAACCAAGATCAACCTCTACCAGAATGATGGAAAGGAAAAAGTATGGTGAAGGCATGGTACAGCTCATGATCCAAAGCATACCACATCATCTGTAAAACACGGCGGAGGCAGTGTGATGGCTTGGGCATGCATGACTGCCAGTGGCACTGGGTCACTAGTGTTTATTGATGTGACACAGGACAGAAGCAGCCGGATGAATTCTGAGGTATTCAGAGACGTACTGTGTGCTCAAATCCAGCCAAATGCAGCCAAACTGATTGGTCGGCGTTTCATAATACAGATGGACAATGACCCAAAACATAAAGCCAAAGCAACCCAGGAGTTTATTAAAGCAAAGAAGTGGAATATTCTTGAATGGCCAAGTCAGTCACCTGATCTCAACCCAATTGAGCATGCATTTCACTTGTTAAAGACTAAACTTCAGACAGAAAGGCCCACAAACAGACAGTAACTGAAAACCGCTGCAGTAAAGGCCTGGCAGAGCGTTAAAAAGGAGGAAACACAGCGTCTGGTGATGTCCATGAGTTCAAGATTTCAGGCAGTCATTGCCAACAAAGGGTTTTCAACCAAGTATTAGAAATGAACATTTTATTTACAATTATTTAATTTGTCCAATTACTTTTGAGCCCCTGAAATGAAGGGATTGTGTTTAAAAAATGCTTTAGTTCCTCACATTTTTATGCAATCATTTTGTTCAACCCACTGAATTAAAGCTGAAAGTCTGAACTTCAACTGCATCTGAATTGTTTTGTTCAAAATTCATTGTGGTAATGTACAGAACCAAAATTAGAAAAATGTCTGTCCAAATATTTATGGACCTAACTGTATGGTTATTATGACGCTTGCGACTTACCAATTTGTTTCCTCTTTTGATCTCTTTTTTTACATCCTCAATAGAAAATCCCCCAATGTTTTCACTGTCTGAGTGAGACGTTACTAGAGCGGATGAGAAAAGCTGCAAAATAAAAGCAGAAAGGATTTTGTAACATACAGAAAAGCACTTAAAACGGCAACACGCTTTAAAAAAAAAAAATCCCTGACAGATCATTTGCTGAAACCATTGTTTGATAAAATCACTTTCAGTAGCCAAATTTACTTTAACTAGAAGTTTCTGGAAGAAAACTTTTTTTTTTTTTTTTTGTGCAGTTGAACAGAGCAGATCTCGTAGTTTGTAGACTGTTCACTCACCATGCATTTGTGGTGGGCTGCCACCTTCTGGTTGTCCGATACCAGGAGCTGACCACACTCCTTCTCTCGGGTCGTTCTACAGAAGTCACATTTTCGCAGACGTGCTGAAGCTCCTTTCCTTTGCCCTGACATGGCTAGCGACTTCCACTCTTGGGTTGATTCCTCCAATTAACAAGGATGCGGTCAGTAAACAGATATGTACAGAAAAGGAATATATGAGGTTATCTGAATTAGTATCTTATTTACAGAGGTGACTAAACTCAAATAATCGTGATTGTAAATACTCATTACAAGTTACAAACGGGTAGTTAGGCCAAGAGGCGGGTTTTTGCAGATATACACACCACGAAAAAGAGAAACTTAATTGACACAAATTCAATTACTCCAAGTCTCTGGTTCTCAAACTGTGGGGCGTGATAACCTCAAACGGGGCGCATGGTCACAGAACCCTCACTCGCAAAATACAAGACGTGTGGATTACAGTTGCACCAACAAATCAGCCATCTTTGTCTTCAGCCTGACTAATGAAAACGTGACCCCTCACCGAATCCAGGGACACATGTCGGCCGAAACAAATCCGAGAATTGCAAAAGAAGCATTTTTTTTCGAAATTTGTGATTTTTGTTTTTTTCCATCATGTGCAAGTTGAGATCTTGAAGAATGCAATCAGTATTTCAGATAAATTGTTCTGTTGGAAAAGCATACATTTTTTGTTGCAAATTGTCTCGTTTTTGTCAGGACTATAGCCTGCTGGGGGGTGTGGGCAAATTACCATATGGGCCATTCACATGATGATTTAAGTCTTTTTTTTTTCGCGAATCAGCTGTATGATACGAGCTGAGCTCGTGGCTACTTAAGCTGCATACAGGCGTGTGATTTCACTATGGAATGAGGAAGCTAAACGGAGCGCAGAGGAGCTGAAACACCACGAAGCAAACAGACACACAGTATTTACATCGGAGATAACCATTTCTAGCAAAAAACAATGCAACCTCGTTTTCCAGATTGAATGGAATACTTGAATGATCGGATGATACACGGACCGTTCTAGGACTACATTCCATCGGAGGCATTGGTGTGTGCAAGGCGCCGTTTCTCTTTCTGATGGGGTAAGTTTATTAATCTAAGGCGGTGTGGTTATTTTTGCATGTAACGGAGAGTGTTGTGGTTTGGTTAAGCCTAGGTCACAACCGGACGTACGATTTTTTTTGGCCATGTGATTTTTGGCGTTTCCCAAATCGCTGCGTTTTTTTTTTTTTTTTGTTCGTGGAGAAAGACGCGCGTTGGCCGTAAGTTTGTCTTGCAACCTGAAAAAAACGTAAGCGCCCGTAGAGTTTGTTTGACGTGACAAAGAACCTCTGCAGCCGGTCTGCGGCTCGAAAATCAGCACGTCACACGCGCGCTCTCGTGCGTTTCATGCGTTTTTTGCATGTAGACCGGCCGTAGGAGCACGTACAGCCGGTTGTGACCGAGGCTTTACATGAAACTAGCATTGTGTTAGTTGTGTCATCATTGTGCTATCTTTCTTTCTAACGGTGTAATTTTTCAACCACAAAACGTTAAAGTATACTTTAGGACTTATTTTTGTACTTCATAATTGTTTTGGGCATACTTTGCATGGAAGGAAAATTGACGTGGTGATCTTTGTTTACATGAAAGTAGCATCGTGCTAGCTAGTAGGGGGTAGGGCTTTCCTTAATGTCATGCAAATGAGCACCATTATGTGCCCGCCCTGCACCCAGAGTAGCTGAGATGGAAAACTTAAAACAGAAAAGGGAGAAAATCGCCCTCAGAAGTATACACTTTCAAAAGGCCACACATTCTTCAAATATTGTCAGATCTCCACATGGAAGGCATCATTGGAAAGCTTAGAAACTGTACTTTCTGAATCTGTCAATAACTCAAAATGCCCCCGGGCAGACATGTATCCCTGGATTCTGTTTTCTGACACAAATTGAAAAGTTATCATTTGAAATAAAAAATAAATAAATAAACTTTAAAAAAAAAACCCCTGAACTTTAGCAGACCTTCAGAAGTATACAGGAGTTCAGACTTTGGAAACACCACTTGCACACTGAAAATTACTTTGATTTTGCAGCCGTTCAACAGTGTTGACAGAATTTTTAAAGGCTATTCCCATCTCCTCAATTCAGTTTCAAAAAGTAGCCTCAGACTTGCAACACTGCTATTGCAGTACACTTTAGACAACGTTTTTAAAGGGCTATTTTGATCCCTCTTGTTTCTGTCTTGCAATTTCTACTGAAGTACATCCTAATCTTTTCATCTCTTCTCTCTTCCAACTGTTCTTTGCCTCGAGATCCCTGATACCAGTTTTGTATTGTGCAATAAATATGAAAAGCAGTTTTAACATCGCCATTTTTTCTAAGGTGCCAACAGTGCAAACGCCTTTCAAATAGCCTACTGAGCAGTAGCCTCTTGCCTTTATTCTACAACCTCAAATCAGAAAAAGTTGGGATGGTATATTAAAATTTAAACTGAAAACAAGGATTCGTAATTCATCTTTGATATGTATTGCACTCAAAACAATACAGCCTTTACCTCATGAATTTTATGTTTTATTGGGGGGGGGGGGGGGGGGGGGGGGGAATTCAATTTTGATTCTTGCAAGACGTTCCAAAAAAGTTGGAATGGTAAATAATCATTTACCACTTTATAATGTTGCCATTCCTTCTCACAACACTTGAAAGATGTCTGCATGAAGCCTTTCAGGTATTATTTTGTCCCATTCTTCCTACAAACAGGTTTTAAGGTGTGCAACGGCACTAGGACGTCACTCATTTTTCGTTTCAAATTCACCACAAGGGGCGGCATGGTGGTGTAGTGGTTAGCGCTGTCGCCTCACAGCAAGAAGGTCCGGGTTCGAGCCCCGTGGCCGGCAAGGGCCTTTCTGTGCGGAGTTTGCATGTTCTCCCCGTGTCCGCGTGGGTTTCCTCCGGGTGCCCCGGTTTCCCCCACAGTCCAAAGACATGCAGGTTAGGCTAACTGGTGACTCTAAATTGACCGTAGGTGTGAATGTGAGTGTGAATGGTTGTCTGTGTCTATGTGTCAGCCCTGTGATGACCTGGCGACTTGCCCAGGGTGTACCCCGCCTTTCACCCGTAGTCAGTTGGGATAGGCTCCAGCTTGCCTGCGACCCTGTAGAACAGGATAAAGCAGCTACAGATAATGAGATGAGATATTATGCACCACAGAGGGTGAAATGTCCAAATCCTTTTCTATCTTTCTTTGAGGAACATTGCTTTTAGACATTCCAATAATTTTCTCATGCATTTGTTGACAAACTGGAGATCCTCAGCCCATCTTTGCTCCTCAAAGACTAGGCCTTTCCTGGATAATGATTTTGTACCAAGTCATGATTACAATCTCATCTCATCTCATTATCTCTAGCCGCTTTATCCTGTTCTACAGGGTCGCAGGCAAGCTGGAGCCTATCCCAGCTGACTACGGGCGAAAGGCGGGGTACACCCTGGACAAGTCGCCAGGTCCTCACAGGGCTGACACATAGACACAGACAACCATTCACACTCACATTCACACCTACGGTCAATTTAGAGTCACCAGTTAACCTAACCTGCATGTCTTTGGACTGTGGGGGAAACCGGAGCACCCGGAGGAAACCCACGTGGACACGGGGAGAACATGCAAACTCCGCACAGAAAGGCCCTCGCCGGCCACGGGGCTCGAACCCGGACCTTCTTGCTGTGAGGTGACAGCGCTAACCACTACACCACCGTGCCTCCCCTAAATAATAATAAACAATAATAAATTATTACTATGCCTAAACACCTGAACTACAACTTTAGTATAAATATGCAGGTGAATATAGGAAATCATGCATGCTAATTGGTCAAGAAATATGAACTATTTCTCAATAATCACCTCGAACAACTTGGCAAAATGGCCAATCGCGTTGTCACCATAAGTGAGAAAGAATTAGAAATTATGAAAGAAAATACTGTTCCTAAAAAGCACTGAAGATGCTATGAAGTTTGGTCTAAAACTATTCAAAGGTTAGGTGGAATTATGGTCCATTTTATTTATTTCAAAACAAAATATTTTATGTGACCCGGCATAGATAAGTGACAAGTCTGTGCTGCGCCTTTATTACGTTTGCATGGTGCTTTTGAAGTAATTTTTTTTTTTAAATAATCACCTGTGTATTTATACTACAACAAATGATCCGCCTCAGTGAATAACAACCTCGACTTTGTCTCGGTTATTATTCACTGATATTCACGTTGTCTCTGGTGAATAACTGTTAAATACTACTGTCACAAAGAACAATTGCAAACACCTTAACTACTACTAATCATAAGTTATCATCTATTGAACTGTGTGTGTGTGGGGGGGGGGGGGGGGGGGGGGGGGCGGCAGCCAACTACAGTGGAATTTTTTTTTTTTTGGGGGGGGGGGGGGGAGGGGGGCAGCTTACAAAAAAAAAAAAAAAAGCTTGAGAACCCCTACTTCAAGGAAATGCCCATCCATCCATCCATCATCTCTAGCCGCTTATCCAGTCCTACAGGGTCGCAGGCAAGTTGGAGCCTATCCCAGCTGACTATGGGTGAGAGGCGGGGTACACCCTGGACAAGTCACCAGGTCATCGCAGGGCTGACACAGACAACCATTCACACCTTCAGTCAATTTAGAGTCACCAGTTAACCTAACCTGCATGTCTTTGGACTGTGGAGGAAACCGGAGCACCCGGAGGAAACCCACGCAGACACGGGGAGAACACGCAAACTACACAGAAAGGCCCTCGCCGGCCACGGGGCTCGAACCCAGAACCTTTTTGCTGTGAGGCAACAGTGCTAACCAAATCACCAAAGCAAATTCCTTGTATGTGAAAATGTACTTGGCAAAAAACTTGATTCTGAGTCTGATAATCACTCTTTACAACTGTGGTGAGCATAAAAGCATCTCAGCATGCAACAGCAGAAGACCACATGGGGTTCCACTCCTGCCAGCCAAGAAAAGAAATCTTAGAATCAAGAACAAGTTCCTATTAAAGTGGCCGATGAGTGGATGTATGATGGTCAGCTATCTACAAACATCCATCCATCCTCTCTAGCCGCTTATCCTGTTCTACAAGGTCGCAGGATCCTATCCCAGCTGACTACGGGTACACCCTGGACAAGTCGCCAGAAAGGTTTTCACACCTACGGTCAATTTAGAGCCACCAATTAACCTAACCTGCATGCCTTTGGACCGTCAGGGAAACCAGAGCACCCGGAGAAAACCCACATGGACACGGGGAGAGCATGCAAACTCCACACAGAAAAATCCTCGTCAGCCGCTGGGCTCGAACCCAGGACAGTGAGGCGACAGTGCTAACCACTACACCACCGTGCCGCCCAGGAATGTCATCACATTGATTGAAATATTATACAAGTAGTCAACACTATTCTGTAACCAAATATGCCAAAAATATCACACTCAAATTTTCTCCAACACAATTTAAATACATTTTCACTCTGACTGAAGATGTCAAACAGACTACATGAAGACTGTGGCAAACATTCATATGACATCATGGCACGTTCTCACTCGTACAGTATGACGTTATGAACATTCAGTACTCCTTACACACCATGACTGAAATAGTACAGCTTAAACCTGATACTTTACATTTTAGGAGTGGATAAACTGCCTGGTTAAGGAAGCAAGTGTATTAAGAATGCTGAAAAAAAGGCAACACCTTGTATTCAGCTTTGTGTGTGAGAAAGTTGTCTAGAGCACGGACAGAAAAAGGGTAGGGAGCTTTCTCAGATCAAATATTACCTTTTTTTAAAAAAAGTGTTTTATTTTATGTTATGTGCATTTAAG
The DNA here is from genome assembly GCF_027579695.1 of Neoarius graeffei. Lineage (NCBI taxonomy): Eukaryota > Metazoa > Chordata > Actinopteri > Siluriformes > Ariidae > Neoarius > Neoarius graeffei. The sequence goes on from NC_083576.1 coordinate 51,614,326, forward strand.
GCGACTATGTTTTTATTTAAAAAAAACAAACAAACAAAAAAAAAACACCAAAGTTTTAAATAATCTCTCCTAAGAGCGGCACAGTGGTCAGGGATGAGAATGGGACATTTAAAAAAAAAAAAACTCTGAAATGTCTGCCAACTTTCCCACTTTTTTTAATTGATATATTTTCAAATTCAATGATGGTTTAAAACGTTTATAAACTTTAAGATAACAAATCCCTACAGATATAATTTTATATCGTGAGCGATAATGGAGGTAACCGTAACGATATATTAGATTCCTCCTGACTCTATCTTTGACAATTTAAGTAAAACGTACCTTTGTGCTTTTTTGTTTTGATGTGCTCCTGGATTTTTCTAGCTCCTCTGTTTCCATAATTGATCATATCTGAGCACAGAATACACAGAACCTTTCCCGGCACGTCCACTTTTCGGATATGTTCCGTCAGGCACGTCGTCACAGTTTGTGTCCCTATCTGCACGGTAACACTACTATCGAGCCATGCCCATCGGAAGCAGTTCTTTATCCTGTTCGATTTATCGATTTCCCTGGCACGATCCTCATTTTTGCGGTCCAAAACTTTCGCCATATTGGCGAAGTAACTTTGAAAACTAACCAAACTTAAGAAGTGATCAAAACCGTGTACGTATAGCTCGTTTCACCGCGAATTGTAGAAGTGAGATGAAACTAGCGCCAAAACGTTGCCGGAAATCGTCATGAGTTGTCGTTAGCATAAATATTGAAGAAAGCAATGACGATTTCTGTTATCACAGCTGCAACTAATTTTGCAATGAGCGCTGCTGCCGAAAGATGCTGCCGGGCGGGAGGTCGGTCCTGCCTGCTTGTGCCACCACAAGCCTCGCCTCGTGCCGACCCCCCCCCCAAAAAATTCTCTCAACGGATTTACACGTTTCACAAAAATGACATTTTCAGTGGGAAAAACTCAGAATTCCACAGAAAATTCTCATCCCTGGGTGGTGTTGTGGTTAGCACTGTCACCTCACAGCAAAAAAGGTTCTGGGTTCAAGCCCAGCAGCCGGTGAGGGCCTTTCTGTGTGGAGTTTGCATGTTCTCCCCGTGGGTTTCTTCCACAGTCCAAAGACATGCAGTTAGGTTAACGTGGGGCGGCCTTGGGCTAGGGTGGCCTTGGGCTAGGGTGGCCAGACGTCCGGCTTTAGGCCGGACTGTCCGTCTTTTCAATGTCTTGTCCGGTGCAGCATCAAGCCGGACGCACATTTGTCTTCCTTTTAGAGACGATGAGCGGAATTATATAATATCGACTTGCCAGACTGGAAGAGCAGAGTTCTAGAATAACGTTTTGTCGGGAAACTGCAGATCTGTGCTGCACACTAGTAATCTACAATAAAGAGTCTATGGCTCGATGTTTTTTGGCATGCAATGCAAACTCCGCACCGCGAGGCGTTGCATTCTAGAACGCGTTGCGCTCTATCCTTTGATGATCTTCCTGGCGCGTGCCTAGTGCCCTGCCCCCCTGGGACTTGGAAACACGAGTCTGTCCGGTAGACCAGCTGCTCACAACTTAACTTGTTAGGATATGGATGACAGTGCAAATGCACATCTACTATATCTACCTTAAGTTTAATTTCAGTGGTTTGTTACTCCACAATGTTTTTAATAAATACAAATATGGTGTTCTAGCCAATTAAGAGCTAATACATGAATTATAATAAATACTATGAATGCTTTGACCTTACTCTTTTTTTTTCCCCCACAATCATAATCTTTAACCCTACAAAATTGCGATGTTGATTTCACCAAACTTGAGTGACTTGCATAAAAATAATCCATTCTCAATCTTGCCAATGTGGTTTACATAAAAATTTGAAGGCTATGAATCAGATGGGATTTGCCATTATTCAACCTAAAATTGATTAGAATGCAGGAAATTGCATCTAAGAAATACAAAATTTTCTGGGGGAGGACCCCCAGACCCTCCGTCCAAATAATGTCCTCCTTTTTGGTGTTATGGAAATGGTCACCCTACCTTGGGCTGAAGTGCCCTTGAGCAAGGTACCGAACCCCTGACGCTGTAGTGTGGCTGCCCACTGCTCTGTGTGTGTGTGTGTGTGTGTGTGTTCACTGCTTCAGATGGGTTAAATACATTGGATGAGTTTCACTGTGCTTGAAGTGCGCAAGTGACAAATAAAGGTTTCTTCTTATGATGATGAGATAGTAACAGGCCTGCTTGACTAATCACCATCCCGGATAACGCAATGGGCCTGTGTGTGTGGATACGAAATATTTATGGAAATATTTTAACTTATATAATCAGACATGGTCTAGATTTAATTAAATAAACCTATAGCGAAAAGACAGACTTGTGAAAGCCACCTCCACAAAAACGCGCCAAAGTGAAACTCACAAGCGACCAAACACTGAACTCAAATCATAATCAGGTCCAGACCAGACCAGCTTAACGTTTAAAATAAAGCTAACAAAGATTTAATTTAACAATTTTTTCACAAAACATGTAGAGTGGAAAGAGTGGCGCAGCGACTTAGCTCACTTTCAAACTCAAAGCCAGGACACAGCTAAGCCGCAAAACGGGTGCAAAAAAACAGTCGCTCCGCCAAGCTAACCCTCAGGAACATTGCTCCTGTTTGCCATGGTAACGAAAAAGCTCGCTCTTATTCCAGATCAGCTATAAACATAAAAAAATATATTTTTTTTTTTGTATGTGTGTGCGCGTACATATACGTGTGTGTGTGTGAGAGAGAGAGAGAAATGATTTCTCGGCTTGGCTTTAGCACTAGCAGGCCTTCTGCCGTGATAAAGCTCTAAAACGCGTCTAGCAGGCAGCACAAACACAAACACCGTGGAGTAAACAAACATCCAAGAACAAGATCTCGGAGTCTGAATGAAAAGTAGAGCAGAAAGCACATCAGACGCGTGGACGACTTCTGCTGCCGTTAAAGGTGTGGAAACCTACAGGCCCAAGCCTTAACACTGGCATGACGGGTCAAAATTAAACAATTTCATTTCACTGTATTCTATAGCTTGTTGACACTGATGCACATTTTCTCCAAAGGAGGTCACAGAATCGTAAAATTATATATATATATATATATATATATATATATATATATATATATATATATATAAAACACACACACATGAACACTCCGCTAAGGCCCACGTCTCATAAGGCAAAAATCAATCGTAGAAACATTCCTTACAACTTACTTTTTATCTACAGTAAGGATCAGATACAGAACATCTCGGCGTTTGATAGTGTTTAGTCAGTTTTCCCATGTTCACTCCGCCATATAAGCGTCAGTCACATCAACCCCAGCACTCTGTTCCTCCCTCCATCACTCACTCCTAAAAATGTCATAGAACCAGTCCTTACCACCGGTATGTTTCGATCACTCTCGGTTACTCTAATATAGACGGCAAGCAGGACGTCGGTACCGTGAACCCTTTCCGTCTACTGAGCTCGGAACAGCTGCAGTTCGTTTCTAGTCATTGCAGAGCATTCAAGTTACGTTGCATTGGCTACTGCAAAAAAGCACGTTTGTTCACCACGGACGTGAATGCCACGCCCCCTAAAGCTGGCCGCGTCTCATTACATTCCCATTCGGCCTATTTAGTATGCTCCCTTCATTACGAGTCTAGCCAACAAACTGACAAAATACAGTACTAGGAAGCACTGAATAGGGCCTTTGACTTTGATAAAAACGAAGAATAAATACGCGCAAATTCAGGTTAACAGTCTGGGCAACAAAACAGTTTCAGTGTTCAGCCGTATCATTACACTTCTCATAATATTGGCACACAGCACATGGAGGATTATTTTATTAACCAGTTTCCTTTCAGGGAATTGCCTTTCCATTGTGAGGCCTAAATGTCCAATAGATCACATCAAATGTGATGGAAAGAAGCACAAGCACAACCCAGAAAGCATTGTGATTAATTAATGCAATTTCCTTTTCAAAACGAAGTAAAATGGCATATATATATATATATATATATATATATATATATATATATATATATAAAGAGGAATTTCAGAAAATAATTTTAATTTGATCTCCTAACTCCAGAATTGTGGCAGCCTTCAAGCACATGTGCAAAAATGAATTAATAAATTGCTACGAGTGAAATTCTGAAACTAAAGTTATGGGAAGACTCTATTTTATTTTATTTTTTCAAATATTCAACAAGGTTTTAAGGAAAAAATATTCAATTGTATTTTTCCCATCTCCTCTGGTCTTATTATTATTATTATTATTATTATGGGCCGGAACATAACACCTGGACTTAAGATGTAGTAATGATAATAATAATAACTTTTTTCGCGTCTTCTTCTACTATTTTATGGCGGGTGGAAACCAGCGTAAAGGTGCATTACCGCCACCTACTGTGCTGAAGTGTGGCCCAGCGTGACCCATTCCCTTAAATTAAAAAAAAAGAAAAAAAAAAAGAGGTTCCTTAACCCAATGGCTGGCACGGTGCTGTAGTGGTTAGCACTGTTGTCTCACAGCAAGAAGGTCCTGGGTTCGAGCCCCGTGGCCGGCGAGGGCCTTTCTGTGTGGAGTTTGCATGTTCTCCCCGTGTCCGCGTGGGTTTCCTCCGGGTGCTCCGGTTTCCCCCACAGTCCAAAGACATGCAGGTTAGGTTAACTGGTGACTCTAAATTGACCGTAGGTGTGAATGTGAGTGTGAATGGTTGTCTGTGTCTATGTGTCAGCCCTGTGATGACCTGGCGACTTGTCCAGGGTGTACCCCGCCTTTCGCCCATAGTCAGCTGGGATAGGCTCCAGCTTGCCTGCGACCCTGTAGAAGGATAAAGCGGCTAGAGATAATGAGATGAGATGAGATATTCAACAAGGTTTTAAGGAAAAAATATTCAGTTGTATTTTTCCCATCTCCTCTGGTATTATTATTATTATTATTATTATTATTATGGGCCGGAACATAACACCTGGACTTAAGATGTAGTAATAATAATAATAATAACTTTTTTCGCGTCTTCTTCTACTATTTTATGGCGGGTGGAAACCAGCGTAAAGGTGCATTACCGCCACCTACTGTGCTGAAGTGTGGCCCAGCGTTACCCATTCCCTTAAATTAAAAAAAAAGAAAAAAAAAGAGGTTCCTTAACCCAATGGCTGGCACGGTGCTGTAGTGGTTAGCACTGTTGTCTCACAGCAAGAAGGTCCTGGGTTCAAGCCCAGCGGCCGATAGGGGCCTTTCTGTGTGGAGTTTGCATGTTCTCCCCGTGTGTGCGCGGGTTTTCTTCAGGTGCTCCATTTTCCCCCAAAGACATGCAGTTGGGTTAATTGGTAGCTTGTAGGTGTGAGTGGGAATGGTTGTTTGTCTCTAGGTGTCAGCCCTGTGATGACCTGGTGACATGTTCCTGCCTCTCGCCCATAGTCAGCTGGGATAGGCTCCAGCTTGCCTGTGACCGTGTAGAACAGGATAAGCGGTTTCAGATGATGGATGGATGGAATTGCCTTTTTATTGCTGTTAAACGTGTGAGGCCTAAATGTCCAGTAGATTACATCAAATGTGATGGAAAGAAGCACAACCCAGAAAGCATTGTGATTAAGCACAACTTTAAATTTCAGACACTTGTGAAATTCCTCTCTGCATTTAACTCATCTGAAGCAGTGAACATATATGCACACACGTGAGCAATGAGCACACACACATACACAGAGCAGTGGGCAGCCATGCTAACAGTGCCCGGGGAGCAGTTGGGAATTAGGTGCCTTGCTCAAGGGCACCTCAGCCCAAGGCCGTCCCATATTAACCTAACCGCATGTCTTTGGACTGTGGGGGAAACCGGAGCACCCGGAGGAAACCCACACAGACACGGGGAGAACATGCAAACTCCACACAGAAAGGCCCCTGCCGGCCGCTGGGCTCAAACCCAGAACCTTCTTGCTGTGAGGCAACCATGCTAAACACTTACACCACCGTGCCGCAATTTCCTTTTCAAAACGAAGTAAAATGGCAGATGGATATGTGTATAGATATATATAAAGAGGAATTTCAGAAAATAATTTTGATTTGATCTCCTAAAGTTGTCTCGTCTTCATTCGCTTATCTGGGGCCGGGTCGCGGAGGCAGCAGTCTGAGCATGGAAGCCCAAACTTCCCTCTCCTCAGACACCTCGGCCAGCTCCTCGGGAAGAACACCGAGGCGTTCCCAGGCCAGCCGAGAGACATGGTCCCTCCAGCGTGTCCTGGGTCTTCCCCGGGGCCTCCTCTCAGGGGGACATGCCTGGAACACCTCCCCAGGGAGGCGTCCAGGAGGCATCCGAAAGAGATGCCCAAGCCACCTCAGCTGATTCCTCTCGATGTGGAGGAGCAGCGGATCTACTCCGAGCTCCTGCCGAGTGACTGTGCTTCTCACCCTATCTCTAAGGGAGCGCCCAGCCACCCTGCGAAGGAAACTCATTTCGGCCGCTTGTATCCACGATCTTGTTCTTTCGGTCATTACCCAAAGCTCATAACCATAGGGGAGAGTCAGAACGTAGATCGACTGGTAAATCGAGAGCTTCGCCTTTTGGCTCAGCTCCTTCTTCACCACGATGGACCAGTAAAGCGACTGCATCACTGCGGAGGCTGCACCGATCCGCCTGTCGATCTCATGCTCTATCCTTCCGTCACTCGTGAACAAGATCCCGAGATACTTAAACTCCTCCACTTGAGGCAGGACTTCTCCACCAACCTGGAGAGAGCAAGCCACCCTTTTCCGGTCGAGAACCATGGCCTCGGACTTGGAGGTGCTGATTCTCATCCCAGCCGCTTCACACTTGACTGCAAACCACCCCAGTGCATGCTGAAGGTCCTGGTTTGAAGAAGCCAACAGGACAACATCATCCGCAAAAAGCAGAGATGAAATCCTGTGGTTCCCAAACAGGATTCCTTCCGGCCCCTGGCTGCACCTAGAAATTCTATCCATAAAAATTATGAACAGAACCAGTGACAAATGGCAGCCCTGCTGGAGTCCAACATGCACTGGGAACAGGTCTGACTTACTGCCGGCAATGCGAACCAGACTCCTTCTCCGTTCGTACAGGGACTGGACATCCCTTAGCAAAGAACCCCAAACCCCATACTCCCAAAGCACCCCCCACAGAATACCACGAGGGACATGGTCGAATGCCTTCTCCAGATCCACAAAGCACATGTGGACTGGTTGGGCAAACTCCCATGAACCCTCGAGCACACTATGAAGGGTATAGAGCTGGCCCAGTGTTCCATGACCAGGACAAAAACCGCATTGTTCCTCCTGGATCCAAGGTTCAACTATTGGCTGAATTCTCCTCTCCAGTACCCTGGAGTAAACCTTCCCGGGGAGGCTGAGAAGTGTGATTCCCCTATAATTGGAGCACACTCTCTGGTCCCCTTTCTTAAAAAGAGGGACTACCACCCCAGTCTGCCATTCCAGAGGCACTGTTCCTGACCACCACGCGATGTTGCAGAGGCGTGTCAGCCAAGACAGCCCCACAACATCCAGAGACTTGAGATACTCAGGGCGGATCTCATCCACCCCCGGTGCCTTGCCACCGAGGAGCTTGCAAACCACCTCAATGACTTCGGCTTGGGTAATGGACAAGTCCACCTCTGAGTCATCAGCCTCTGCCTCCTCAATGGAAGACATGATGGTGGGATTGAGGAGATCTTCAAAGTATTCCTTCCACCGCCCGACAATGTCCCCAGTCGAGGTCAACAGCTCCCCACCTGCATTGTAAACAGTGTTGGCAGAGTACTGCTTCCCCCTCCTGAGGCGCCGGACGGTTTGCCAGAATTTCTTCAAGGACGACCGATAGTCCTTCTCCATGGCCTCCCCGAACTCCTCCCAGTTCTGAGTTTTTGCCTCCGCAACTGCCCGAGCTGCGGCACGCCTGGCCTGCCGATACCCGTCAGCTGCCTCAGGAGTCCCGGAGATCAATATGGCCCGATAGGACTCCTTCAGCTTGACGGCATCCCTTACTTCCAGTGTCCACCACCGGGTTCGGGGATTGCCGCCACGACAGGCACCGGAGACCTTGCGGCCACAGCTCCGAACAGCTGCGTCTACAATGGAGGTAGAGAGCATGGTCCACTCAGACTCAATGTCCCCCGCCTCCCTCGGAAGCTGGGAGAAGTTCTCTTGGAAGTGGGAGTTAAAGGCCTCCCCGACAGAGTGCTTGGCCAGACATTCCCAGCAGACCCTCACCATACGTTTGGGCCTGCCAGGTCTGTCTGGCTTCCTCCTCCGCCAGTGGATCCAACTCACCACCAGGTGATGATCAGTTGACAGCTCAGCCCCTCTCTTCACCCGAGTGTCCAAGACACAGGGCCGGAGATCAGATGAAACGACAACAAAGTCGATCATCGACCTCTGACCTAAGGTGTCCTGGTGCCATGTGCACTTATGGACACCCCTATGCTCAAACATGGTGTTTGTTATGGACAAACCGTGACTAGCACAGAAGTCAAATAACAAAACACCACTCAGGTTCAGATCGGGGAGTCCATTCCTCCCAATCACGCCCCTCCAGGTGTCATTGTCGTCGCCCACGTGAGCGTTGAAGTCCCCCAGTAGAACAATGGAGTCCCCAGTCTGAGCACCTCTCAGTACCTCTCCCAGGGACTCGAAGAAGGCCGGGTACTCTATACTGCTATTCAGTCTGTAGGCACAAACAACAGCAAGAGCTATCTCCCCGATCTGAAGGCGCAGAGAGGCGACCCTCTCGTTCACTGGGGTAAACTCCAACACATGGCGGCTGAGCTGAGGAGCTATAAGCAAGCCCACACCAGCCCGCTGCCGCTCACCATGGGCAACTCCAGAGAAGTGGAGAGTCCAGCCCCTCCCGAGGAGCTGGGTTCCAGAGCCCAAGCTGTGCATGGAGGTGAGCCCGACTATCTCTAGCCAGTACCTCTCAACCTCCCACACAAGCTCAGGCTCTTTCCCCCCAGCGAAGTGACATTCCATGTCCCAACAGCTAGCCGCTGTGTTCGGGGATCAGGTCGTTGAGGCCCCTGCCTTCGACTGCCGCCCAATCCACACTGCACCGGCCCCCTATGGCTACCTCTGTGGGTGGTGAACCCACAGGAGATCGGGCCCACGTCACTGCTTCAGGCTGAGCCCAGCCGGGCCCCGTGGGCAAAGGCCCGGCCACCAGGTGCTCGCATACGAGCCCCAACACCGGGCCTGGCTCCAGGGTGGGGCCCCAGCTGTGTCATACCGGGCGACGTCATGATCCTTGTTCTTTTAATATCCATAAGGGTTTTGGTGAACTCCTCTTGGTCTGGCCTGTCACCTAGGACCTGTCTGCCTTGGGAAACCCTAACAGGGGTGTAATGCCCCCGACAACATAGCTCCTAGGATCATTCAAGCACATAAACCCCTCCACCACAATAAGGTGGCAGTTCTAGGAGGGGTTCTAAAGTTGTTTAACAGTCAACTCCAGAATTGTGGCAGCCTTCAAGCACATGAGCAAAAATGAATCAATAAATTGCTACGAGTGAAATTCTGAAACTAAAGTTATGGGAAGATTCTACAGTGAAACCTCATGTTACGACCACTTCAAAATTACGACCACCTCAAAATTACGAACAGTTTTTCACGGTCCAGATTGCTTGCTTATATATTTCATTGGTTGCGGCCTTCAATAACGCGACCACCTCAATATTGCGTATTACAACCATTAATTTCGGTCCTACCCGTCGAAAATCAATGTAATTAAACCTTGAAAATATGGGTGCCCCCCCGTCGTGTCAAAACACGGGGCACAAGAGCTTTCACGACATCCGGTTTACGTCATGCCGCAAAATTAAGATCGACTTGTATGACAATGAGTAGAAAACGTAATGAGTTGTCTTTGAAAGAAAAAATTGATCTGATTAACGAAAGTGCGGGTAAAAGTCAGCGTCAGCTAGCAGAAAAGTTTGGAACTGGCAAAACGCAGGTAATCTGTGCAACGAGGTGTGAAGTGAGCTTTAGTAGATCGATTTAAATCGAAAAAGTTCAAGTTGTTAAAAGTGTCATAAGGCCACACCAATTTAATTAGTTGGTTCTTGGATTTTTTTCAGGAAAAATATGAAGCAAGCAGGCGAAATAAAAATAAAATAAAAAAAATGCTCTGATGGTAAAATTAGCGGTGGAAATAGACCAAACAATACAGGCAAACCAGTAAACAGAATTTCAACAAACCTGTCAAAGATTTTACGCTTCTGTTTGCTGAATATCCTAACAATCACAAATACAGGCTTTGTAGGATTCCCCTCCACAGGCATGTTTCTTCCACAAGTCTTTATCTAAAGTGAAAGGGGCGATTTGATTGGTTTTCGACATGATGTGACCTTTTCTGTTGGCGGGAGTTTGATTTCGATTTTATTTTATTTTTTTGCATTTTGCATTTTTTTCAAGCGGCGATTCCGAGAACCAACTAATTAAATTGGTGTGGCCTAATTATGAAAGAGTATTCAGAACGAGATTTCAATTTCTTGTTTCAGTGACTTGTGTAAGTTTGCTGTATGGTTTACATTTAAAAATGGTATGGTTTTAATTATAATTAATTCTATTACAAGTTTATTAAAAGTTTAAATGAAAACATTTGTACTTGCTAGACACACAAACCACACACATGCTATACTTTTGCTTAAATTTAGCTTGTTGATTTAATCATTTATCAATGAAATACAATAAACTAGTTCATAAGTTTATTACATGTAATACAACAGTATTAAGAACGTCATGCATGCACGTTGCTACGCAACAGCTCAGCAACTGTCAGTATATCTTGCCAACTCAATATTAAGACCATCTCAATATTAAGACCACTTCGACCTGGTCCCAATGGTGGTCTTAATATTGAGGTTTCACTGTATTTTATTTTTAATTTTTTTTTAAATATTCAAGCTTTTCTGGCAGAGTCAACAAGCTTTTAAGGAAAAATATTCAATTTTATTTTTCCTATCTCCTCTGGCTTTATTATTATTATTATTATTATTATTATTATTATTATGGACCGGAACATAACACTTGGACATAAGATGTAATAATAATAATAACTTTTTTTGTGTCTTCTTCTTCTTCTATTTTATGGCAGGTGGAAACCAGCATAAAGGTGCATTACCGCCACCTACTGTGCTGGAGCGTGGCCCAGTGTTACCCATTCCCTTAAATTAAAAAAAAAAAGGTTCCAAAACCCAATGGCTGGCATGGTGGTGTAGTGGTTAGCACTGTTGCCTCACAGCAAGAAGGTTCTGGGTTTGAGCCCAGCAGCTCACGGGGGCCTTTCTGTGTGGAGTTTGCATGTTCTCCCTGTGGGTTTCCTCCAGGTGCTCTGGTTTCCCCCACAGTCCAAAGACATGCAGGTTAAGCTAATTGGTGACTCTAAATTAACCATAGGTGTGAGTGTGAGTGTGAATGGTTGTCTGTGTCTACGTGTCAGCCCTGCGATAACCTGGCGACTTGTCCAGGGTGTACCCCGCCTCTCACCCGTAGTCAGCTGGGATAGGCTCCAGCTTGCCCATGACCCTGTAGGACAGGATAAACAGTTACAGATAATGGATGGGGGGCGGCACGGTGGTGTAGTGGTTAGCGCTGTCGCCTCACAGCAAGAAGGTCCTGGGTTCGAGCCCCGGGGCCGGCGAGGGCCTTTCTGTGTGGAGTTTGCATGTTCTCCCCGTGTCCGCGTGGGTTTCCTCCGGGTGCTCCGGTTTCCCCCACAGTCCAAAGACATGCAGGTTAGGTTAACTGGTGACTCTAAATTGACCGTAGGTGTGAATGTGAGTGTGAATGGTTGTCTGTGTCTATGTGTCAGCCCTGTGATGACCTGGCGACTTGTCCAGGGTGTACCCCGCCTTTCGCCCGTAGTCAGCTGGGATAGGCTCCAGCTTGCCTGCGACCCTGTAGAAGGATAAAGCGGCTAGAGATAATGAGATGAGATGAGATAATGGATGGATTAACCCAATGACAAATACATTTTAGACTCAGTTTTTCCATGTGTGCATGTGCACAGGCATGCCAAGATCTGCCAATATTCTTGAAGTGTTTTACTGCAGTTTATGTAATCTTGTGTACTGCTATATCATTAGGTTTTGCACCCTGGTCCTGGAGACATTACATTTGATTCAACTGCATACAAGCTATATAGAGGAAAGACAATAATAAACCACTTGACTAAATACATAAAAAATATGTATTGGGGGTTCTTTGTGGAAGCAAAATGGCAAAATTAAGAATGCTTTACTATTAGCTTCCATTGTGGTCTGTGTTAATGTTCACTAGTCATGTTTTCTTCTTGTAAATTTATTCTAGTTTTTTACTCTGGTGCTATGTCCTTTTTGTTATCATAACAGTATTATTATTATTTATATTTATTTTTATTATTTTGATTTATTTTGGGCGGCACGGTGGTGTAGTGGTTAGCGCTGTCGCCTCACAGCAAGAAGGTCTGGGTTCGAGCCCTGTGGCCGGCGAGGGCCTTTCTGTGTGGAGTTTGCATGTTCTCCCCGTGTCTGTGTGGGTTTCCTCCGGGTGCTCCGGTTTCCCCCACAGTCCAAAGACATGCAGGTTAGGTTAACTGGTGACTCTAAATTGACCGTAGGTGTGAATGTGAGTGTGAATGGTTGTCTGTGTCTATGTGTCAGCCCTGTGATGACCTGGCGACTTGTCCAGGGTGTACCCCGCCTTTCGCCCGTAGTCAGCTGGGATAGGCTCCAGCTTGTCTGCGACCCTGTAGGACAGGATAAAGCGGTGAGAGATAATGAGATGAGATGATTTATTTTGATTTATTATTATTATTTATTTATTTTTGTATTTATTTATAGTTTGGGTATCTACTTAGTATAGTAACCATGGTTGTCTGTGATAAGACCACAGTGGAAACAAGTGTTCACACTTTTTTGTGTAATCCTGGTTTTTATGCCATGTTCATACTGTATTTTGTATGTACTGCATTTTAACATAATAAATCAAACAAATCAAAACAAAACTCTCATTATAACAGTAGCTTGGCTCAGTGTGCTACATGTCATGTGGTGATTTTATATGCATATGTAACCACACACACATACCTTAATGTAATCACACATACAGTAATTTGTCTTATGTTGACTATTTTTGATTCAAAGCCAATCATGTTGATTTTCAGTAAAGAGTTAATGAAGTTAGGGCGGCATGGTGGTGTAGTGGTTAGCACTGTCGCCTCACAGCAAGAAGGTCCGGGTTTGAGCCCCGTGGCCGGCGAGGGCCTTTCTGTGTGGAGTTTGCATGTTCACCCCGTGTCTGCGTGGGTTTCCTCCGGGTGCTCCGGTTTCCCTCACAGTCCAAAGACATGCAGGTTAGGTTAACTGGTGACTCTAAATTGACCGTAGGTGTGAATGTGAGTGTGTTAGGGTTTTGCTGGGATTCGAACCTGGTTCGTTGGTGTGATGATCCAGCAAACCCCCACTAGGCCACCAGGGGAATGACTCAAATGCAGAGGCGTGAGGCGGAAGTAGAAAAAGTAACAAAAGGTTTATTTATACTATGTACACTATATACAATCCAGGGCAAAACAAACAAACAAAAAAAAAACAAAGAGTATAATTCAAAAAGAAAAAGGCAAAAATGCAAAAGCTCAGAAGATCCACAAAACACAGTACAAAGGAAACTGGAGATAAACATAACAGCACAAAGACTCCGTGACAAGAGGACTGAACTCAGGGGTATAAATACACAAACTAATTAAGGACACAGGTGAAGATAATTAGGACTAACAGGCAATTAACAAAAACACAAAACACAGGAACAGTGGCGGCCTCTAGAGGCCAAAATAAACAAGACACGAAAAGGAAATAACAGCGGCCTCTAGAGGCCAAAACAGTCCAAGTCCTAACAGGACCCCCCCCTCTAGGAGCGTCTCCTGACGTTCCCAGGGCGATCCAGATGGGCCGAATGGAAGTCCTGACTCAGTTCTTTATCTAGGACATCCCGAGCAGGAACCCAGCAGCGCTCCTCAGGACCATAGCCCTCCCAGTCCACCAGATATTGCAACCCGCCGCGGACCCGGCGGGAGTCAAGCAGGCGATGCACAGTGAACACAGTCTGCCCCTGGAAGATGCGGGGGGGTGGGGGGTTCCTAGGGGCAGGGGCATACGTAGACGTCAGTACAGGCCGCAACAGGGAAACATGGAAAGTGGGGTTGATCCTCAGAGTCCGGGGCAACTGGAGCCGGTAGGAGACAGGGTTCACCCTGCGCACCACCTTGAAGGGGCCAATGTAGCGAGGAGCAAGCTTGCGGTTCTCCACCCGCAGCGGAAGGTCCTTAGTGGACAGCCAAACCCGCTGCCCAGGGCGGAAAGTGTGTGCAGGTCTTCTGTGGCGGTTGGCCTGAGTCTGGTTGGTTCTGGAGGTCTGTATGAGGGTCTTCCTGACCTTGCTCCAGGTCTTGCGACACCGTCTCACATATTGGTTGACCGAGGGCACCCCCGCGTCCTCCTCCTGGTCCGGGAACAGAGGTGGCTGGAACCCGAATTGGCACTGGAATGGCGACAGCTTGGTGGCCGATGACTGCAGGGTGTTGTGGGCGTACTCTGCCCATGGCAGCCAGGTGCTCCACGATGTCGGGTTATCCATAGCCAGGCCTCTCAGGGTGGTTTCCAGGTCCTGGTTGAGCCTCTCCGTCTGACCATTGGACTGTGGGTGAAACCCAGAGGAGAGGCTGGCAGTGGCTCCGATGACCTTGCAGAACCCGTGCCACACTCGGGAGGAGAACTGGGGCCCTCGGTCTGAGACGATGTCCTGTGGAAGACCAAAGACTCGGAAGACATGATTAAATATAAGTTTCGCTGTTTCAAGAGCAGAGGGGAGTTTGCACAGAGGTATGAAGTGGCAGGCCTTGGAGAATCTGTCAACAATGACCAAAATGACCATGTTACCTTGTGACTCAGGGAGACCCGTGATGAAGTCAACTTCCACGTGGGACCAGGGACGTCGGGGAATGGTCAGAGGATGCAGGAGACCCTGGGGACGCTGTCGTGGGTTCTTGGTTCTGGTGCAAACCTCACAGGACAGGACAAATGACCTTACTTCCTGCTCCATGTTAGGCCACCAGAAGCGTCTTTTCAGGAAGTCCAGGGTCCTCCGAGCTCCCGGGTGGGCGGTGAGAGGGGAAGAGTGACCCCACTGGAGAACCTTGGCCCGGGCTTGATGTGGGACGTACAAGAGGCCCGGTGGCCCCGTCCCAGGACCGGGGTCCTGGCGTTGGGCTCGTCGAACAGCCTCCTCAATACCCCAGCGGACAGGGGCCACAATCCGGGACACCGGGATAATAGGCCCGACTTCATTCTCCCTGTTAGTGGCAGAGAACAGCCTGGACAGTGCGTCAGGTTTGGTGTTCTTGGAGCCGGGACGGTACGAGAGGGTGAAGTCAAACCGACTGAAAAACAGGGCCCACCTAGCCTGTCGAGGGTTCAGTCTCTTGGCTTGCTGGAGGTACTCCAGGTTCTTGTGGTCAGTCCAAACCAGGAATGGATGTTGCGCTCCCTCCAGCCAGTGCCTCCACTCCTCAAGGGCCAGTTTGACCGCTAACAGTTCTCGATCCCCCACATCGTACCGGGACTCCACAGGACTCAGGCGGTGGGAGAAGTAAGCGCAGGGGTGCAGCTTTCCTTCCGAACGTTGAGAGAGTACCGCGCCGACACCACTGTCCGAGGCGTCCACCTCCACGATGAATGGTTGGGAGGTGTCCGGGAGGACCAGAATGGGTGCCGTGCAGAAGCGGGCCTTGAGGTCTTTGAACGCCTTTTCTGCCTGAGGAGACCAGCCATAAGATCCACCTGTCCCTTTGGTGAGGTCTGACATGGGTGCTGCCACAGAACTGAAGTTCCTGATGAACTTGCGGTAGAAGTTAGCGAATCCTAAGAACCGCTGAACCTCCTTAACGGACTTGGGAGTGGGCCAGTCCCGGACGGCCAGGGTCTTGGCAGGGTCCATTTGGAGTTGGCCTGTCCGTACAATAAATCCCAGAAAGGAGACCTCGGGAACATGAAATTCGCATTTCTGGGCCTTGGCGAACAGATTGTTCTGTAGCAGCCTCTGGAGAACCTGGCAGACATGGTGGCGGTGCTCCTGCACGGTCTTGGAAAAGATAAGGATGTCATCGAGGTAGACAAAGACGTACAGGTTAATCATGTCCCTTAAGACGTCGTTGATTAGGGCCTGAAAAACAGCTGGTGCGTTGGTGAGTCCGAAGGGCATCACCTGGTATTCGTAGTGCCCAGACGGGGTGTTAAAGGCAGTCTTCCACTCGTCTCCCTGTCGGATACGGATGAGGTGGTATGCGTTCCGTAGGTCCAACTTGGTGAAGACGGTGGCGCCTTGGAGCAGGTCGAAAGCAGTGGACATCAGCGGAAGGGGATATCGGTTGCGCACAGTGATCTTGTTCAGGCCCCTGTAGTCAATACATGGTCGAAGCCCCCCATCCTTCTTGCCGACAAAGAAGAAGCCGGCACCAGCAGGTGAGGTGGAGGGTCGAATGAACCCAGAGACCAGGGCGTCTTTGAGGTATTCCTCCATAGCCTTGCGTTCCGGCTGAGAGAGGGAAAACAGTCTGCCACGAGGAGGGGTAGTCCCAGGGAGCAAGTCGATGGCACAGTCGTAGGCCCGGTGCGGAGGAAGAACGGCGGCCCTGCTCTTGCTGAATACCTCCTTGAGATCCCAGTACTCTGTGGGAACTTGAGATAACTCGGTGAGATCAGGGGGCTCGGCAGGAGACACAGGAGAGCTAGAGAGAAGACAAGAGGCATGGCATGCAGGGCCCCATTCCACAACCTGGCTTGTTACCCAGTCTATGCGAGGGTTGTGGCGAGTAAGCCAAGGAAGGCCTAGAATAACTGGGAACTCAGGTGAAGGAATCAGGTGCAGGGATATTTCTTCCTTGTGACCTTGAGACTGGAGGAAGACTGGAGAAGTAACTTGAGTGACTCTTCCATCACCTAACGCTTGGCCATCGAGGGCAGACACAGACAGAGGGACTTCAAGAGGTGCAGTAGGTATATTGATGCTTTGGGCGAAGTGAATATCCATAAAGTTCCCAGCCGCCCCTGAGTCTATCAAAGCTTGACAAGAGTGGACAGACTCACCCCAGGAGATGGAGACCGGGATGTAGATTCCTTGGCCAGGGAGTCCGGGAGAGAGGGTAGGCCCCGTCACAACCCTCCCTCGGCTGGACGGGGCAGTCCTTTTCCCAAGAGTTCGGGACATGATGCTCGGAAGTGACCAGGCTTGCCACAGTAGATGCAGCACTTGTCCCTCCTTCTGCGCTCCCTCTCAGATGCGGAGAGGCGAGTACGACCCACTTGCATGGGTTCTGGACAGTCACTGAAGGAGGTAGACGGTCTCCAGGTAGAGGTAGGGAGGCTGGGGGGGCTCAAGGCTTGGTGGCATTCTCTCATCCTGTTGTCCAGACGAATAGCATGTGAGATGAGGGTTTCGAGGTCACTTGGGCATCCAATAGAGGCCAGACCGTCCTTGATGGGGTCAGACAGACCATGGTGGAAGGCTGACACCAGGGCAGTCTCGTTCCATCCACTTACTGCTGCGAGTGTTCGGAACGAGATGGCGTAATCTGCGACGCTTCCTCCTTGCCGGATGGACATGAGCTTTCGGGCTGCGTCGGTACTGATATCTGCCTGATCGAAGACCCGAAGCATCTCTTCAGAAAACAGCTGGAAATCAAAGCACTCAGGTCCCTGTCTTTGCCAGATAGCAGTAGCCCAGGCTCGCGCCTTACCAGCTAATAAGGTGATCACAAAGGCAATCTTGCGGCGATCCGTAGTGTAGGTGGTAGGCTGAAGCTCAAAGGTGAGTTGACACTGGGTAAGGAACTCTCGGCACTCACTGTGCTTGCCGTCATACCTCTGTGGTGCAGGAAGGCTGGGTTCGCGAGGTGAAGAAGGCAGCATGGCAGGAGGCACTGGAGCGGGAGCTGGATCAGGAGCAGGAACTGGATCAGGAGCAGGAGATGCAGGCAGAGATGTCAGCTGTGCCAGGGTTTTCCCAATTTGCTGAAGCAGTTCCTCGTGGCGAGCAAGGGCCTCACGTTGGCTGGTGAGCGTACGTCCATGAGCATCCATGGTCGCTCCGAAGCATGTCAAAGCTGCCATAATTCCCTGAAGGTTGGCCGGGTAGACAGTTGAAGCAGCCTCTGCTGAGTCGGTCATGACGGAGTCTTTCTGTTAGGGTTTTGCTGGGATTCGAACCTGGTTCGTTGGTGTGATGATCCAGCAAACCCCCACTAGGCCACCAGGGGAATGACTCAAATGCAGAGGCGTGAGGCGGAAGTAGAAAAAGTAACAAAAGGTTTATTTATACTATGTACACTATATACAATCCAGGGCAAAACAAAAAAAAAAACAAAAACAAAGAGTATAATTCAAAAAGAAAAAGGCAAAAATGCAAAAGCTCAGAAGATCCACAAAACACAGTACAAAGGAAACTGGAGATAAACATAACAGCACAAAGACTCCGTGACAAGAGGACTGAACTCAGGGGTATAAATACACAAACTAATTAAGGACACAGGTGAAGATAATTAGGACTAACAGGCAATTAACAAAAACACAAAACACAGGAACAGTGGCGGCCTCTAGAGGCCAAAATAAACAAGACACGAAAAGGAAATAACAGCGGCCTCTAGAGGCCAAAACAGTCCAAGTCCTAACAGAGTGTGAATGGTTGTCTGTGTCTATGTGTCAGCCCTGTGATGACCTGGCGACTTGTCCAGGGTGTACCCCGCCTTTCGCCCGTAGTCAGCTGGGATAGGCTCCAGCTTGCCTGCGACCCTGTAGAACAGGATAAAGCGGCTAGAGATAATGAGATGAGATGAGTTAATGAAGTTGATTTTACTTAAAACAGAAATTACAAATAGATTGGTGAAAACATTATATTATTATAGAAATTTGAATCATGTGTTAAATCAGAATAAAGTCTTGTTTAGATGATTATTTTTTGAGTTAACTCAATGTGGCCTTGGAAACACTGGTGGAACGAGACTTGAATATATCTTTTTTTTTTTTCAATGTCATCAGTGCCATGCTGGAAGTATTGGTGGAGACAAACTTGAAACTTAGAGGGTTTATATGGGTCCAATAGAAAATATTGGTGGAAACGAGGTCTTGAATGTTGAAATGTGTGAACCAATCAGAATTCATTATACTTATCAAACTTTATGTTAGAACAGTATAAAAATGAATGATTTGTGACTTGGAGTCAGATCACTCTGCAGACTGATTCGGCTTTTGTTAATTTATTTAATAAAAATCTAAACTTTTCTGCAAACTCTTTGAATTATTTTTGCTTTGGAGAGTTTCCACGAGAGTCAATGCTTTGGGGGGAACAGAAATTGTCAGTAGTGAGTTGTGATAGTGAAGTACGTGGTATGAATAACTTACTTTTAGGTTTTTTTTTAATGTTTTGTTGTTCATAGTTTGTGCGTTGTCCTAAACCATAAACATGATTGCTAGTTACCTTGCTAATAATCATCTTCAGGACAATTGGAAAGTGTTGCTAGCTTGGTAACTAAACCACTTCTGCTTATCCAAACTGCCTATATATAAAACATGGTTGTATACAGGATACAATTGAACTTCACCCTGCTTATATGTAAACCATTAATTAAATATGTAAGCTATGGTCTAATGGTTAGAGAAGCAGCTTTGGGACCAAAAGGTCACTGGTATGATTCTCTGGACCAGCAGGAATGGCTGAAGTGCCCTTGAGCAAGGCATCTAACCCCCAATTGCTCCCCGGGCTGCTCTGGGTAAGTTGTATGTTGCTCTGGATAAGAGCGCTTGCCAAATGCCATTAATGTAATGAAATGTAATATGTAGCTGTGGTTCAATGGACACCACATAACCACAAGGGCTGTGAGAAACAGACTGCAGCGAACAGTAAGATCAGCAGAAAGGATCATCAGTGCTCCCCTGCCCAGCCTCCAGGATTTGTACATCTCACAAATCAGGAAGCGGGCAGAGAAAATCATTAAGGACTCCTCACACCCTGGTCACAACCTTTACCAACTCCTCCCCTCCAGCAGGCACTACTGTATAGGGCACTGTGAACCAGAAGCACCAGACATAAGAGCAGCTTCTTTGCCCATGCTGTCAACGTCATAAATATCTGACCTGATCCATCCTTCTCCTTATATTATTGTACCACTTGTACCTTCTGTAACATACTCCTGTTGGCACTACCTCACTGCACTCTGTGCACACTGACTGTCGTGTATATTTTTAGCATATTGTGTATTGTCTGTAAATATTCTGCAAATTGTCTGTATATGGTGTACTGTTTATATTGTTGATAGCATATACATTTATAATGTATACTGTATATTATAGATATTGTATATTATTATACACTACCATTCAAAAGTTTGGGGTCACTTTGAAATGTCCTTATTTTTGAAAGAAAAGCACTGTTCTTTTCAATGAAGATCACTTTAAACTAATCAAAAATACACTCTATACATTGCTAATGTGGTAAATGACTATTCTAGCTGCAAATGTCTGGTTTTTGGTGCAATATCTCCATAGGTGTATAGGGGCCCATTTCCAGCAACTATCACTCCAGTGTTCTAATGGTACAATGTGTTTGCTCATTGCCTCAGAAGGCTAATGGATGATTAGAAAACCCTTGTACAATCATGTTAGCACAGCTGAAAACAATTTAGCTCTTTAGAGAAGCTATAAAACTGACCTTCCTTTGAGCAGATTGAGTTTCTGGAGCATCACATTTGTGGGGTCGATTAAATGCTCAAAATGGCCAGAAAAATGTCTTGACTATATTTTCTATTCATTTTGCAACTTATGGTGGTAAATAAAAGTGTGACTTTTCATGGAAAACACAAAATTGTCTGGGTGACCCCAAACTTTTGAACGATAGTGTACATACAGGCCACTTTTTCCATGGAATAAAAACATGTATTCTATTCTAGCGGGTTTATTGATAGCATGCAATATTGTTATCAAATTGCTTATCCTCCGTGTATTACGCCACTGCACCCAATGGAGAATGAGCGTGCAATATTATTGCATATTGTCAAGACCAGTGTTTCTTAAGCAGAAATGCCATCTAGTAGGCCTCGATTTTTTTTCCCAAGTTAAAACTCATTTTTGCTCATAGTAGGGTACAATGGCTGGATTGCATCCAACGTCACATCCACCTCACTAAGCTACGGTCGCACTACAGCTCAGTGGCGTAGCCAGGATTTTTTACATGGGGTGGCCAAAGGGGGGCCAAGGATATACAAGGGGTGGCGATGCTGTGACTAAAGGGGGGGGGGGGGGGTCCCAGGGGTCCTCCCCCGGGAAATTTTGAATTAGCTAGATTTGATTTCCTGTATTCTGATGTATCTGGTGGCATATCTGGTGCCTAACTCATGAACAAAACCCATGTGAGCCAAGAGGTCAGAAATTAATGTATTAATTTATTTATTTATGTAACATAAAGCATCTGCAAAACAAAGAAACCATCCAACTTGTTTACTCTAGTTAAGCATCAGGATTTTAACGATCACTACTAAAATGCAAAAGTAAAAACTAAAAGATCACCTGTCCCAGGCACCTGGGAAGTAGTAAGGATATTAGTCAGGCTTGAATAAAGAGTGCTTTGCTCAGGAAAAGGAAAATACTTGTATACTTAACTCATACATACAACATATGTAAACACTTACAACATGTGATATTGTCCATTTAAGTACTGTACAAACTAAATGTGTTGAGTTACAAAATGTTTGTGTGTGTGCGCGTGCGTGTGTGAGTGAGTGAAAGTGTTACACTGATGTAACACATGACATAGATGAGATGTAGTGCATGAGTGGTGTGTGAGAGAGAGAGGGGGAAAGTATGTGCACTGCATGTAGATATAGATGAGCTGTAGTATATGAATTGTGTGTGTGTGTGTGTGTGTGTGTGTGTGTGTGTGTGTGTGTGTGTGTGTGTGTGTGTGTGTGTGTGTGAAGATATGTTACATGTAAATACAAAAATGAAGTGCACACGTTGTGTGTGAGAGAGTGTATGTTCAGAGTGCATGAGTGTTGTGTGTGTTATATGTGAATATAGAAATGTAGTGCATGGTGGTGTGTGTGTTATATGTGAATATAGAAATGTAGTGCATGGGTGGCGTGTGGGTGACTGTGTGTTCAGAGTGCATGAGTGGTGTGTATACCAGTGAGTGTGTTACATGTAAATATAGAAATGTAGTGCATCATGCATGAGTGGTGTGTGTGTGTGTGTGTGTGTGTGTGTGTGTGTGTAAGAGAGGGTGTGTGTTGAGAGTTGTATCTTATAGTGAGTGAGAGAAAGACAAAGTGTGTGTTAAGAGAGTGAAGTATGTGTTCATATTATGAGTGAGAGAGAGTTAAGACAGTGCATGAGTGTTACATTTAAATATAAAAATTTAGTGCATGAGTTGTGTGTCTGTGTTGAGAGTGTATGAATGTTACATGTAAATATAGAAATGTAGTGCACAAATTGTGTGCGTGTGTGTGAGAGTGAGATAGACAGTGTGTTAAGAGAGTGCATAAGTGTTGTGTATGAGTGAGTGTGTTACATGTAAATATAGAACTGTGGTGCATGAGAGGGGTAGGGGGAGAGTGTGTGTTGAGAGAATGCATGAGTGTTGTGTATGTATGAGTGTGACAGTTATTAATCAATGTGTACTCCCACCAGTAACACACAACATCTCTATATTTTCATGTAACAGACAAACATTAACTTTAAAAGTTGTATTCTGCGGTTAGAGTGAGCAAAGTGATTCACAGACAGCTAACTTGCCGATGTAATTTTCTCTTTTGAGTCGTACAATCGAAAACCACCGACGTTTTGCTTTCTATCTATCTAGTATCTATCTGTGTGCACACAGCACAAATCCCACTGTAGCCGGATATCTATAAAGACGCATATTTATCTATACAGTTGCATTTACATGCAAACGAAGGTTTCAGTCACTGAAAATGGATACTTTCGAAAACCCCGGGCAAAGTGGAGATTTCTGGAAACTCGGGAGATTTCTGGAAACTCTGAATTGTCTGAGGACAGAATTGTAACTGTATGTCTACAAAGTGAGAAAACTTGAAGAGAGTATAAGAGATGAATAACTTACATCCCAAATTAATCGTAGGTTGTTGTGTTGTCAGACTAGAGCATGACTATCTGATACCACTTGCTGCTTGAACACGCGAAATGTTTATGTGTTACGGTAATATGCATCCCCGCAGAAACCAAATAGGCGGAACAAAAATCCAGGGGCGGAACTAACATTTCGTGGGACATATCGGTTTTATAAATTTTATTGTCCGGCCCTGGGGTGGCCAGGGTGGGGCCAAGGCATGCCCTGGGGTGCCCCCCCCCGGCCACCCCTTAGCTCCGCCCCTGCTACAGCTTGTGATGCTTTGCGATGGGTTATCGATGAAAATGAGGCATTTTGGTGGCGATATACAGGCGAGCTAAAAGTTGTGGTCACAACAGGTGAACACTTGACTGTTATGCCTTTGCGCACTTGAGTCTGGCACAGCTTGAGCAGTCACGCACGCTCACGGAGCATGTGGTGCGTGTGCTGGGGACCCGGTCATTATGGAAAACACCTGATGCTGATTTGAGCGCTGTTTTCACAAAGACTTTGTGAAGTATTATCATTATTATGGTCACGTTTGTTTCTAGCCATGTTTATGACTCTGGTTAAATACTCTGCTTTATGATTCTGCTTTCGTTTGCGTATTGTTCCACTGGTCTTGCCTCATATTTTGTTTTTGTAAATATCACACCTGCTAATAAACACACTTACTGCACTTACATCTGTCTATCGCTGCATACCTGACAGAATACTTCACAAAGCCTCTGTGAAAAGAGCGCTCAAATCAGCATCAGGTGTTTTCCATAATGATTGGGTCCCAAGTGCATGCACAACGTGCTCCAAAGAAGACAAGAGCAGGGAGGATTGAGAATCGAGCAGATGTGGTTTGTTTACACCTGATACTAAAACTTGTAGCGTCCTAGCAATCATCACAAATATGTGTACAAAAAGCGCAAAATTCCTACTTCCCCAGGAATAAACAATACAGGATTTATCTTGTAGTGTCCTGATCCCCAGATCTTTAACCCAGCCACATACAGTATAAAAAGTTGTACACCTCCATGCTCTTCCAGGTTTTCATCTGTTTGTTCATGTAGAACGATGTCTGCAGCACCAGGTACAACCCCGATTCCAAAAAAGTTGGGATAAAGTACAAATTGTAAATAAAAACGGAATGCAGTTATGTGGAAGTTTCAAAATTCCATATTTTATTCAGAATAGAACATAAATGACATATCAAATGTTTAAACTGAGAAAATGTACAATTTAAAGAGAAAAATTGGGTGATTTTAAATTTCATGACAACAACACATCTCATAAAAGTTGGGACAAGGCCATGTTTCCCACTGTGAGACATCCCCTTTTCTCTTTACAACAGCCTGTAAATGTCTGGGGACTGAGGAGACAAGTTGCTCAAGTTTAGGGATAGGAATGTTAACCCATTCTTGTCTAATGTAGGATTCTAGTTGCTCAACTGTCTTAGGTCTTTTTTTGTCGTATCTTCTGTTTTATGATGCGCCAAATGTTTTCTATGGGTGAAAGATCTGGACTGCAGACTGGCCAGTTCAGTATCCGGACCCTTCTTCTACGCAGCCATGATGCTGTAATTGATGCAGTATGTGGTTTGGCATTGTCATGTTGGAAAATGCAAGGTCTTCCCTGAAAGAGACGTCATCTGGATGGGAGCATATGTAGCTCTAGAACCTGGATATACCTAAGCTGCCCATGCCACACGCACTAATGCAACCCCATACCATCAGAGATGCAGGCTTCTGAACTGAGTGCTGATAACAACTTGGGTTGTCCTTCTCCTCTTTAGTCCGAATGACATGGCGTCCCTGATTTCCATAAAGAACTTCAAATTTTGATTCGTCTGACCACAGAACAGTTTTCCACTTTGCCACAGTCCATTTTAAATGAGTCTTGGCCCAGAGAAGACGTCTGCGCTCTGGATCATGTTTAGATACGGCTTCTTCTTTGAACTATAGAGTTTTAACTGGCAACGGCGGATGGCACGGTGAATTGTGTTCACAGGTAATGTTCTCTGGAAATATTCCTGAGCCCATTTTGTGATTTCCAATACAGAATCATGCCTGTATGTGATGCATTGCCGTCTAAGGGCCCGAAGATCACGGGCACCCAGTATGGTTTTCCGGCCTTGACCCTTACACACAGAGATTCTTCCAGATTCTCTGAATCTTTTGATGAGATTATGCACTGTAGATGATGATATGTTCAAACTCTTTGCAATTTTACACTGTTGAACTCCTTTCTGATATTGCTCCACTATTTGTCGGCGCAGAATTAGGGGGATTGGTGATCCTCTTCCCATCTTTACTTCTGAGAGCCGCTGCCACTCCAAGATGCTCTTTTTATACCCAGTCATGTTAATGACCTATTGCCAATTGACCTAATGAGTTGCAATTTGGTCCTCCAGCTGTTCCTTTTTTGTACCTTTAACTTTTCCAGCCTCTTATTGCCCCTGTCCCAGCTTTTTTGAGATATGTTGCTGTCATGAAATTTCAAAAGAGCCATTATTTGGCATGAAATTTCAAAATGTCTCACTTTCAACATTTGATATGTTGTCTATGTTCTATTGTGAATACAATATCAGTTTTTGAGATTTGTAAATTATTGCATTCCGTTTTTATTTACAATTTGTACTTTGTCCAACTTATTTGGAATCGGGGTTCTAGTTTGAGATGCTGGGGAAATTAACGGGTGGATAATTTTCCAACTCATAGGAAAAATCCTTCTTTATTAACATG
Organism: Neoarius graeffei; assembly: GCF_027579695.1. Lineage (NCBI taxonomy): Eukaryota > Metazoa > Chordata > Actinopteri > Siluriformes > Ariidae > Neoarius > Neoarius graeffei. Next base: position 51,640,181 of record NC_083576.1, read on the forward strand.
TAAGGATCTAATCCCATTGAATGGTTTCTATATCCACTTCTTTTGAGTGTACTTCTTAGTTTTAATAACTTGCTTATTGCTGTACACCTTATATAGTGGCCTAGTGGTTAGCATGTCCGCCTCTCGATCGGGAGATTGCAAGTTCTACTCACGGTCAGGTCATACCAAAGACTATCATAAAAATGGTACCTACTGCTGTCTGGCAAGGCACGCTGCAATACAGATGTGAGTGGGGAGTCAAACTCTTGCAGTTACCAAAGGACTAGCCCCCCACTGTAACCCCAGCTAGGTAATAGGTGAGAGGCCAAGGGCTACGGAAACTGGGATCGGCGCTGCCCTATGTACCACATGGCGTGGGAAGGACTTTTTTTTATTGCTGTACACAAACATGGCAATAAGTTCTTGTGTTAATCAACCAGGCCTGAGTTTCCCAAGAGCATCGTAGCACAAAGAACATAATTAAATGGCAGAGCAAGCAGCACAATGAACACACTGTCTCCTAGTTAAGATGCTCTTAGCATTAAGAAGCTTTTGGGAAACCTACCACAGACTCCACTTATGGACCATTCATCCCTTTTGGCTGAGAATGCCCTGCATGCATGGTTTTATGTTGGCTTCTGGCACATCCTTGCCATTTTAAATACAATACAGTTAAAAACAGTTTGTTTTATTGCATTTATTTAATTCCTGGGCTCCCATCTGTAACAGGGAGTGATGTTGCATCCCATTAATACACTTTACAATAGATTATTAGTTTCTAATAGAATAGATGAGCCAAAATAATTGGGGATCTTTTTTTAATGGGCCCCAACTCATTACAAGTATGAATAGGTGGGCCTTAAAGTAGAAAAGGTTGAGAACCCCTGGTCAAGACAACACAACATCACGCATCAGAGATGTAAAACTTCCACGTTAGCAAGCGACAGTGGCAATTTGTAAACAAACATGGCCACCAGGGTTGCTTCATTAAAAATGGAAGATTTTGAGAGAATTTTGGCTGCCAGGTACCTCCATTGTTGATTTTCAAAATAACGAAGTAAATTACACAGGGATAATAATAATAATAATAATAATAATAATAATAATAATAATATTCAGCTTAACTGTACTTGCATTGGCCTTCGCTAACACTACACCGGCTGGAAGGTACTTGGACTGCTGCGCTAACAGCACTGAGTTGCAGGTAAGCTAGCATTGGCCTTCGAGAATGCTGATATGAAGAGTGTGTGCATGTATAATAATAATAATAATAATAATAATAATAATATTGGCTGGCTTTTTTTCATGGTTTCATCTCATCTCATTATCTCTAGCCACTTTATCCTTCTACAGGGTCACAGGCAAGCTGGAGCCTATCCCAGCTGACTATGGGTGAGAGGCGGGGTACACCCTGGACAAGTCGCCAGGTCATCACAGGGCTGACACATAGAGACAAACAACCATTCACACTCTCATTCACACCTACAGTCAATTTAGAGCCACCAATTAACCTAACCTGCATGTCTTTGGACTTTGGGAGAAACCAGAGCACCCGGAGGAAACCCACGCAGACACAGGGAAAACATGAAAGGCCCTCGCTGGCCACTGGGCTCAAATCCAGGACCTTCTTGCTGTGAGGCGACAATGTTAACCACTACACCACCATGCCACCCCAAAGCCAGCCAGTATTATTATATTATTATACATACAGGACACTTTTTTCAATGGAATAAAAACTTGTATTCTATTCCCTTTTAGCAGGTTCCATTAATTTGGTTCGATAGCATGCAATATTGTTAGCATCTCGCTTATCCTACGTGTATTATACCACTCAACATGACATTACATGTCGGCACTCATGCGAATATCCATCGAGAAAGTTTTCTACTGTGCATGTGCAGAAGCATTTCTTCATTCACTGGGAAAGAGAAAGACGTGCTGAACACCTGAAAGGCTACCAAAACTTCATTCGATATTCTTCATGCATATTTACAAGCTGTGGTGAACTGTTACTATTAGAGCTGGGACTTCAGCTCAGCTAAAACTTAGCCAGACACACCTAAAAAACAACAGGGCAAAGGATTTTTCAAGGGATTAGAGGCAGGCTGTCAGGTAGCTCCGTTGTGTGTAGTTGTTGATATTGATTTTAAAAGTAACTAAGTAAATTATATAGGGAAATGAATACTTAAGTCTGACTGAAAAATACTGTGGTGAGCGTGCGTGGAAGAAGGGTCTGGAGACAGAAACCTTAGTTTTTCGGTCATTAGCCTGTGCTACTTGCTCTGGATAGCACTGGCTTGACTGCTCTATTAACATTCACTAACACTACTGATGAATGCTACACCGGCTGGAAGGTTATTTCACTGCTGCACTGACTGTGCCGACTCACGGTTAAGCTTACGTTGGCCTTTGAGAATGCTGATATGTTTGGGCCTTCTCTGAAGGCCTAGAAGGCCCTGATGGTTCCCCTCTGTTTACAAGAGAAAAACATACCAACAGACATTGAAAAACTGGAAAAGAGAGTTTGTATGTATAATAATAATAATAATAATAATAATAATAATAATAATAATGCCTTTTTTATGGTATAACAATACAATTGAACAATTATCTTCAACTCGTTCAACATCATGCTAGCTGAATGGAATATATCTGGTAGACCACTCAACACCAGCCAATATTATTTAATTATTGACAGGTATTTTTTTATGCATAATACATATTGTTTATTATAGATAGATATTACATTATAGATATTTAGATTACAGATAGATATTGTATAATACAGATATTTTAGACATATTGTATATAATATAGGTATTGTATATTATGTATATTGTATAGAATAGTTATAATAGTTATTGTAGATTGCATATTTATTATATTGTGTTATGTCTATATTGTCCATTACATATATACATTTTTCTTATATTACATATACATATATTCTGCCCCCCTTTTCTTTCTGTATCGACAGAGAAGCACCAACTGCCGGAGCCAAAATCCTTGTGTGTGTCAACATACAGTACTTGGCCAATAAACATGATTCTGAATCAAATGTGCATGCATGCCAAGGTCTAAACATAGAACCACAATTAAGTCAGGTGGGTTTTGTTGCTATTCCTCTATATAGCTTATATACACTGGGACAAATTTTTGTTTCTTCAGGACAGTAGTGCAACACATAACAGTAGCAAGATAGACAGGATTACATAATGTGCAAATGTATGGCAGTGATGTTGGAAAGGGTTTGATGAGACCAGATGACTGTTTGCAGCAGTGTGTTGTGGTGGCACTGACACTCCACTACCTTCTGCCAGATGGTAGAAGAATGAAGCATCCATGCGATGGGAGGGAGGGATCATCCATAATGCTGCATGTGGTAGGAGGTGTCAATGGTCTCAAAATCTGCTGTCTTATCTGAGATGGTGAAGTTCAGATATGAGACAGTGAGACAGCTGGTAAGCTGGTTTTACCAGTCCTAACTGCCAGGGGCATTGAGAACCATCTGGATAACTTATGCCACAATATCATAAGAAACCAACTTACTGGATAGATGGATAGAGGAGCTTACTATGTCTTTCCACCATGACAGATAAATGGTTTATCTGATGAATGAATCACAACCATCCAGTCCAAATGGGCATAGCAGGCTTTTGATAGAAACTCAAAAATCAACGACACAACCTCCAACACATGCAAGGGGAGCTTATTGCCAGGGCATGTATGTCTCCCACTATTTTTATTGAAGTAATTCTTAAACTAAAGTCACAGTAATTTGCGCTTGCTGACCTTTGTCAATTGAAGGTCAAGGTGAAGGTCATTTTGTGTCCTTGAGTTGGATATCTCATGATGTGCTGATGACAATATACAGATATAGTGCAAGCCATAAAGATGATTGTCAAGGTCAAATTTAAAGGGCATGGACAATCAAGGTCAAGGTCAATCAAGGTCAATGTCATTTTGTGACCTTAGGTTAAATATGTCATGATGAAGGAATGATGTGATGATACAGGTATACTGCAAACCATAAACAAGATTTTCAAGGGCAAATTTACAGGTCATGGTCAATCAAGTTCATGTTCAAGACCAATTGATGAGCTTCATATACACATTTTATTCTCATGAAAGAATGATGGATTAGTTATCATACACAGTCAAATTTTAAGTCTATTAAGTAGCTATGACATAGTCCTTTGCTAGCTTCACTAGCCCAAATTAATACAACGTAATAAACTCTTTAGATTCCTGTCACTCAAGATCTGCTAGAGATAGGCCTTTTGTGTAACATATGTTAATAGACTACTTTTAGGCAAGCAAGAAGCAAAACTTTACAGATTTTGAATATCTTAATTATTTTCTGAGATATGGCCGATTTCAGATTTTTTCCTGACAGCAGCCATTGTGGACACCTCTAGATCCAGAACAGTAACAGGTAAAGATCGTCGCTTCCTGAGCTGCATTTCAGCACTGAAATGCTGAACAAAATAATAAAAAAAAAGTGATTAAAAAAATCTTGAATTGACTAAGTTATGGCCGATTTTGTAAAATCCAAATTTTCATGGATCATTCCGGATCAGTGATCTGGACCAAACCTTGTATGTCACTTCTGGACCCCATATGGAATGGTTCCTGAAAGTATGATGAAGATCCAACATAAACTTCTAGCACTTGTTTTTTGGGATTTAGGACTCCATCTTTGGATCCCTATAGTAGGGTGACCACATTTTCAAACACCCAAACTGGGACCCTTCAGTGTACCACACGTTCATGCATGCGCATATGTACGCACTGATACCTGAACCATTGGCGTTTTCATAAAAATGGGGAAAATCATTTCGGCTCCTAGCACACCTAGTGATTACACCCTTCAACATCATCCACAAAAAATATAGCATATCTGAAAAGTATATAACACTATAGTAAACACTGTAACATTATTAGTCACATTATTAAATAGTAAACATTATAGTAAACATTACACAAGGATTGCACTTGTGTAATATAACATTTAAATAATATTGGCTGGCTTTTTTTCGTGGTCTATCAGATATATTTCATTCAGCTAGCATGATACTGAATGACTTGAAGACACAGGATAAGCAGTTATAGATAATGGATGGATAATAATAATAATAATAATAATAATAATAACTAGACAGAGACTGTGACTAAAGTCAAAGTAATTTGGACTAGCTGTTACAAAGCGGGGTGTCTGGTCACCCTGTTTGTCAGGGATGGGCGGAGACGAATGTATGTGCAAAAGATATTCATTAAGAAAAGTGCAATCAGGCAAACAGTCCAAATCGGCAGGCATAAATCAAAAATGATAAACAAGAAGTAGGTCAGGCGAGGCACAAAGAGAATATCGTAGGCACAGACAAAGGTAGAATCAAAGGACTAGGAACAGGAACTAGAAATTTGGAAACCAGGAAATCAAAACAACGCACGGCTCGGTAATGTGTCTAAACAACTCAATACTTCGCAATCTGAGTTAGTCTTTGGCGTCCTTATATATGTGTGCTGACTGTGCCTTAATCCAGTGCTGGTGTGAGTCATTAGCGGCGCGCGCACGTGAATCAGTTCGCGGCACGCGCCGTCCAGAGCGCACATGAGAGTCAGGGAACGTGCGCAGGTTCTCAGCCTTTTCTACTTTATGGCCCACCTACTTATACTTGTAATGAAAAGATCCCCAACTATTTTGATTCATCTATTCTATTAGAATCTAATAATCTATTGTAAAGTGTATTAATGGGATGCAAGATCACTCCCTGTTACAGATGGGAGCCCAGGAATTAAATAAATACAATAAAAACAAACTGTTTTTAATTGTAGGTATTCTATTTAAAACTGTATGGATGTGCCAGAAGCCAAACCATGCATGCAGGGCATTCTCAGTCAAACGGGATTAATGATCCAAAAATAGAGTCTGGTAGATTAACACAAGAACTTATTGCCATGTTTGAGTACAACAAACAAGCAAGTTATTAAAACCAAGACGTACACTTAAAAGAAGTGTCTATAGAAACCACTCAATGGGATTAGATCCTTACATGCTAACGAAGAAGGATTTTTCCTATGAGTTGGAAAATTATCCATCCATTGAGTTCCCTGACGTCTCAAACTACCTGGTGCTGCATACATTGTTCTATACAGAAAAACAGATGAAAACCTGGAAGTAGGCATATTAGGTGAAAATTTAAATTCAATCCAAATCGCTTGAAACTGGTCTCATGGAATTCACAACTGAACGATCAACATACTTTTTACAGAATTAAAATATTTATCTGTTCCTGAGATATTACAAATCAAAGATTTAAGAAACGGATTAATTTTTAGAACACTGACGTAATATTATGTAATATGATAACATGGGTCAGCGGCACGGTGGTGTAGTGGTTAGCGCTGTCGCCTCACAGCAAGAAGGTCCGGGTTCGAGCCCCGTGGCCGGCGAGGGCCTTTCTGTGTGGAGTTTGCATGTTCTCCCCGTGTCCGCGTGGGTTTCCTCCGGGTGCTCCGGTTTCCCCCACAGTCCAAAGACATGCAGGTTAGGTTAACTGGTGACTCTAAATTGACCGTAGGTGTGAATGTGAGTGTGGATGGTTGTCTGTGTCTATGTGTCAGCCCTGTGATGACCTGGTGACTTGTCCAGGGTGTACCCTGCCTTTCGCCCGTAGTCAGCTGGGATAGGCTCCAGCTTGCCTGCGACCCTGTAGAACAGGATAAAGCGGCTAGAGATAATGAGATGAGACTTTATTTTTCCAAGATATTTACATGGAAATTGGCAGGCATATAGATGGTTGTATACTGAATACAAAATTTGAAAAATTAGTAAAAACCAATTATGCAAAGTAATATTTAATTTGCATAAATTATGCTAATTAGGTTTTAAAAACTGCGTAAAATCGGTACACTCGATAAAGTAATAATATTTCTAATGCCCTCTTTGTGCTCTGTAGGCCTTTGTATTTCTCAAAAGTAGGACCTACTATTGTTTATATTAAAGAATATAAAGGAGTCTGATTTCAATTAATATTCACAGCTTTCAAGGCTACCTTAAAAAAAATCTGTGTGATCTATAGCCAATAAACAATTCCAGTTAATTGAATTGAAATTGACGCTCACGTTTCTGACTTCCGGGTTTTTAGAATATCATTCCAACCACTAAGATCTCAATATTTTTCATCAAAACAACAAAAATTTTTTTCGAAAAGTTATTTATTTACATGAATCAGTTTGATTGGAAAAAACTAAGTAGGTAAAACTATGAAAACTCACCTCAAAATCTCCCATGAATCATAATGTCAAAACTAGCATTACATTACATGGCATTTAGCAGATGCTCTTATCCAGAGCGACGTACAACGAGTGCAAAACTCAGGTACATGAAGTGCTGAACTTCTAGACAAGAAATTTCTAGTGCTAACTGAAGAAGTGACAGCAATACCTAGGTGTAATATGTTGTTGAAATACTAATACTCAAACAGCCAAGGAAATAAACCAACTATATAAAGTATAATTAAATAGAAAACTCAAAACAGCTAACTCCAGGTTAGACCATACACAGCTTAGATTGGTGTAGACCGAAACACAGTTACATAGTGAGCAGGGAAGAAGGGGAGAGGTGCAGCCTGAAGAGGTGAGTCTTCAGTCTGTGCTTGAAGGTCGTCAGGGAGTCGGTAGTGCTGACCTCAATGGGAAGGTCATTCCACCAACGGGGAATCAGGACAGACAGTAATCTTGAGCAGGCTGAGCAGGAGTGGAGAGGAGGAGGGGCCAGGTGACCAGTAGTAGCGGAGCGTAGGGATCTGGCTGGCATGCAGGGGCAGATAAGACTCTGGAGGTATGCTGTCCCTAACCCCTTGACAGCCTGGTAAGCTAGCACCAATGTCTTAAATTTGATGTGAGCTGCGATAAGTAGCCAGTGCAGGTCAGCAAGCAGAGGGGTGACATGGGAAGAATGAGGGAAGTTGTAGACCAGGCAAGCTGCAGTGTTCTGGATGAGCTGCAAGGGTCTGATGGCAGAAGCTGGAAGGTCAGCAAAGAGAGAGTTGCAGTAGTCCAAACAGAAGAGGATCAGTGCTTGGACCAGGAGATAAGTAGAGTAGGTGGTAAGAAAAGGGTGGATCCTTCGGATGTTGTAGAGGAGGAACCCACATGTCCGGGTCACTGCAGCGATGTTCTCTGAGGAGGAGAGTTTGTCGTCAAACACGACCCTTAGGTTCTTTGCATTGGGTGAAGGAGACCTAGAGATATTCCCCAGTGAGAATATCTCTAGGTCTCCTTCTGGATGACAATGTCCAGGGTTGGAGAGGATTAAGCAGGGATGTAGATTACCTCTGTCTTGCCTGGGTTGAGTTTCAGGTGATGGTTGTCCATCCAGTTCTGGATGTCATGCAGGCAAGCAGAGATGCGAGTGGAGATCTGTGTGTCAGAAGGAGGAAAAGAGAGAAATAGTTGGGTGTCATCAGCATAGCAGTAGTAGGATAGGTGCAGAGATAATTGGGCCAAGAAACTGGATGTAGAGGGAGAAGAGAAGCGGACCAAGGACTGAACCTTGAAGGACACCAGTGGTAAGTGGGCATGGTGCTGATATAGTACCAGACCAGGTAACCTGGAAGGAGTACCAGAGAGGTAGGACCAGTCTAGGGCTGTCCTGCAGATCCCTAGAGCTGATAAGGAGAACAGGAGGATGGAATGATCAACCGTGTCAAATGCAGCAGAAAGATCAAGGAGAATCAGGACTGAGGAGAGGGAGGCAGCACGTGCTGCATGAAGTGCCTCACTCATGGAGAGAAGTGCAGTCTCTGCTGAGTGTCTGGCTTGGAAGCCAGACTGGTGAAGATCCAGGAGGTTGTTCTGTGAGAGAAAAGAGGAGAGTTGGTTAGCAACATTATGTTCAAGCGTCTTTGACAGGAAGGGGAGAAGAGAAACGGGACAGTAACTCTGGATGACAGAGGGGTCTAAGGTGGGTTTTTTCGGCAGAGGGGTGATATGGGCCCGTTTGAAGCTGGAGGGAAAGTATCTGGAGGACATGGAGGAGTTGATGAGGGAGGTGATAAATGGGAGGATGTCCAGAGTGATGGTCTGGAGGAGAGATGAGGGGATAAGGTCAAGTGCACAGGTGGTTGGATGGTGAGAGAGCAGGAGCTGGGAGACATGTGAAGTGGAAAGAGGGGAAAAAGCAGAGAGTAAGGGGGAAGAGATATAGAGGGTGGAGAGGGGGTGGGAGGGTGAGGCAGGTGTGATGAAGGAGCTGTGGATGGATCTTCTCCTCAAAAAAGATCACAAAGTCCTCTGCAGTGATGGAGGACTGAGGTGCAGCTGGTGGAGGGTTGAGGAGAGAAGAGAAACAGAAAACAGTTGACAAGGGTTGGAGATGGAGGTATGAATTTTGCAGTGATAAAACTTGACCTTGGCTGATTTGAGTGAGGCTGTGAACTCAAAGAGGGACTGGTAGCAGGACAGGTTGGCAGGGGCCCTGGACTTTCTCCACTTCCTCTCTGTTGCATGGAGACCGATTCTGTAGGAGCAAAGTGTTTCAGACATCCAGGGACTAGGAGGGGAAGATCTTGCTGGCCTGGAAACAAGAGGGGATAATGTGTCCAATGATGAGGAGAGAGAAGAGAGCAGGGAGGATGCAGCAGATTCAGTGGGGAGACTGGCAAAGCATTCAAGCAGGGGGAGGGAGGCAGTGACAGAGGAGGCAAGAGAGGAGGGAGAGAGGGAGAATGAAATGAAGTGGTGGTCAGACCGATAGAGAGAACTGTGGGATCTGAAACAGAGCAGTTTCGGAGGAAGACCAGGTCAAGAATGTAGGTACAATACACAGTCCGTTTAAGAACTACAACAGTCCCTTTAAGGACTACAACTCCCATCACCAGCTTCCGCGTTGACCTGCGTCATGCGGGGGAGGGATCACCAACGTCACATCCTCCATGAAAGCATAAGAAACCCAGAAACTCCTAGCTCCTCCTCTTTCCGTCCGGAGCAGCCGCCTGGACACAAGGAGGAATTGCTCGCTCCACCCGAGCAAACCAGAAAAAGACCTCTTTCTTGCAAGATCCACGATTTAGCGCGATTTCTTTCTTACCCTTGGCCAAGGTAGACTCCAGAGTCGTGCAATCTTTAACTCAATCGAGTTACAACCGGTTTTATTTGTATTAGAAGTGACGTCACAACTGCCGCCCAAAAGCAGTTTAATTCAAAGTTAAGGTAGCGGCTGGACCCTTTTTTTAACTGAAACTCTGTGCACATTGTTCTACAAAGATTTTCTTCCCACAAGCTACGAAGCATCGGACCGAGAATTCTTTGTTTCTACAGAAGTCTCTATGGGCTCCTGTGAACTCTGCCTCTCCCGAGAAATCCCCTGTGCTTCACGGAGATCTCCACCATGGTTAAAAACTCCAAAAGTCTCGGGACATCTTCTCATAATCTCGTGTAAGACTGGCATTTTTGGGCATAATAACAAAACCTAGTCTTAGGAATTTTGCTTTTATTGAAGTAGTGTGAATTTACACTCAGGAACGGTTCATTACACTGTAAACACGCAGCATGTCGAATTGATTATTGTTTTGTTTTAATCTCTCAGTTGTTTTAATAGATAGGCTGTGCATGCTTCTCTTTATTCCTGACTAACACTTTAATTTCCTTATCACACATTTTGACCTTATCAAGGTTTCAGTGGATTCAGTACTGTTATAAGCTAGTGAAATCAGCCTACGGCTAATTTCTTTTGTCCCATTAGCATCCAAAGCTAAGTGTATTGTCTTAGAAACACATGGCGGTCCTCCCCCACTCACAAACACACCTTAGCTAGCATCCCTTTGTCTTAGCTTAGCCACACGAGGCTAATCTAGGCCTACACGAACACGTGGTCACCAGGCCTGACACACACACAAACACGTGGTCATAGGCCTCACCTGGCCTCACAAATACACCTCAGTTAGCATCCCACACTAGCTTCTTTCTTTTGCTAGGCCATAGGCCTTACCACGTGGTCAACTCCTCCCCCACAAACACACATGGAGTTAAGGCCAATTTATGCTGACAACGCAGTCCTTGCAGATGGCGTCGCAGATGGCGTCTGCATAAAGCCCCCCACCCTTCGCAGATCCCTGGCAGTTTCCTGACATCATGTGAGCATAGAGTGTACCCTGTTGTACCAAATTCAGCATGCTGTTACTCCCAAAGTACTGAACAGATCTTAACGAGATACATTTCTTTGGAAAGCAGAAATTATGAGCTTTTTAATGATGGTATTCACGATAGCAAATATACAATAGTTAAGCAATGACAGATTTGGAAACTTAGATGATTGTCTGCATGCACAGTTTTCACAGCACAGCCAGCAAGCAGGTGATATGACTACTGGAAGAGCATGGAGGTGTACAACTTTCTATATGTGGCTGGGAAACAAAGACTGTTCAAAACACAAAATAAATAGGCATAATGTTGCCAGGCTATGCCGCTAAAGGACCCTGTACAAACTCATCATCACCTTGACAACAGTATCTTCTTGTTCAGTCACATCACACAGACTGAGGCCATGAGCAAGCTGTAGCCCCTGCCACTGGCTTAAACCATTCACCAAAAATCCTCACAAAAAAACCCTAAACAAATAAGAAAACATAAAATGAACAAAACAAGCGAAATAATTTTCATTCACCCAAAACATTTCTGTACGGTTAGGAGCCCCACTCGGGCAATAACTATGAAAACACCCCTTCCAAAATGGACCATTCCCTCAGTTCCCCGCCAATCACCCCTATTTACAGTGAATGGTATGGTCCTTCGGTTCCCCCTGGACCCAGGAAGTGGGTACTGAAATGCCGCTTTTCCACTACAAACGCGGCTGAGTCGGGCTGAGCCGTGCCGTGCTGAGTCAGGCTGAGCGGGGCTGTTGGAGTTGCATTTCGACTACAACCGCGCTGAACCGTGCTGGCTGGAAGTGGGTGGACACATTGGGTGGAGTTAGCGAAAGTGGGTGGACGTCAGGTGATGTCGTTAAGCAGCGCAAACAGTGACATCAGTGAGTTTTTAATCGGTAGTCTCACGACCCGGATAGTAATCAATAAACATGGAGGACATGGAGTCGTTAGTGTTGCTGGTCTTGGTGCTGTGGCTTGTTGTCACCGACAACGCGGACAGATACTGGCAAGAGCGTATAGATGAGGCGAGGCGCATAAGGCTTCAGAAATTCTCGTAATTCGTAATTCTTCTCCTTCCGGGTTTGCGGTGTTTACAGATCCCAGCGTGCTCGCGGGGCGTGTGTGGGCATGTGAGGACACTCCTCCTCACCAATCAGTGCACAGGGGAGTGTCTGCTCACGCCCCCAGCCTCACTCGGCACGGCTTGGCTCGCTTCAGCCCCACTCCAAAACGGTGCGAGTTTTAGGGGCTAAGCAGGGCTGAAGCGAGCTGAATCGTGCTGGTTTTTGGTAGTCGAAACGCGAGCCGTGTCGGGCTGAAGTGAGCTGAAGCGAGCTGACGTGAGCTGAAAAAGGGTAGTGGAAAAGGGCCAAAATTAACCTGAGTTAACTGTTTACAGAGCGAGTAATTACAAAGTTTTAACAAATAAATAAATATAGGTAATCGTATGGGGCCGAGTAAAATTAAGGATTCATTTCACGAGTGATTTCAAAGTTTTGAAAATTTCAAAACTTTGAAATCACGAGTGAAATTGATCCTTAATTTTACTCGGCCCCATACGATTACTTGTTTATAATATATAGGGCCAAATTCATACTTCAGAAGCCATTCAAGTTCACAACATTCGTCATTCACGTTTTCTGAACCAATCAGGGCGCAAGACTATCTTGCACATTTGAATCAGTTTCTAAAGCATTCCGTGTTTTCGCAAATCTCTCGCTTTTCCCTCGAGGACTTTTCGTGATTCTTGAAAAGTAAGATCTTTCAGGATTGATCCCGGATATTTCTCTTGTCTCAGATGCCGATCCAATGCTGCCTGCATTACTTCAAGAGAGTCTGCTTCGTAGTTTTCCCACCATTTTCTTCTTCTTTGGTTTATTGGCGGATCACGGCTCTTTGGTGCATACCGCCACCTACTGTACAGGAGTGTGTAAAGGGACTTAGCAGACTATCATGGCTATCTGAAGTTTAAGAAAAAATAAATAAATAAAAAGGATCCTAGATCCTTTTAATTAAACCTGTATCATTAAGATAAATAAATAGGGATTTGATCCTGTCTCTCTGCATTCCTTCTTCCTTAAAGATGTTTTCTATTCCATTATCAGCCTCTCTTTCTCTCCATTGCTGTCTGTGTTCTGTGTATTTATTGCAATTAAATAAAACATGAACTACATCTTCTAGAACATGACATTCACTACATAAACCATTACTCTTCCCTATTAACCGTAGAGTGCCATTCAGACCTGTGTGACCCAATCTTAGTCTACTATATACCACCTCTTCCCTTCTGTTGAGACCTGATATTATCCTTTTCCCCCAAACATTTTCCTGGATCTCATGATAATGCCTTGCATTGAATTCTACCTTCCATTCATTTTGCCATTTAAGTAGAACTTCTGTTTTTATTTTAGATTTAGCTTCTCCCTTCCCCATTGAAATATTAATTTCTATATGTTCTTTTTCCAGCATTTTCTTAGCAATTTTGTCAGCCACTTCATTTCCTTTAATCCCAACATGGGCTGGAACCCAACAAAACTGAACTAATAATCCAAGGTTCTTAAGATTCAATAAAACATGTCTTGCCTCTATTATCAAATAATCTCTTATTGAGTTTCCTGTTTCAAAGCTGAGTAACACTGCCAATGAATCAGTACATATGACAGATCTTAGTGGTTTGACTTCTTCAATCCATCTCAGAGCAGTTATTATTCCCGCTAATTCTATAGAATATATTGACAAAAAGTTGCTAAGCCTATATCCATACTTTTTGTTGAATTTGGGAATATATATCCCAATTCCACAATGCCCATCTTGTGGATCTTTTGACCCATCTGTAAATATTTTAATAAAACCATAATATTTAGATATAAGATGTCTTTGGCTGCATTCTGCAAGGCTTTGTTCATTAGGCTGCTCTGCTTTTTTATTCAGCAGTTCTAAATCAATGGATGGAACAGGCAGCACTCATGGAGGAACTGTACTCAACACAAGTGCAGGGCTTAAGTTAAAATCTTTAATTCCATATTCTACCCCTATGTTGTTAATATGCCATCCAAAACCAGAACTCTTTGAATGGTATTCCCAACACTCATTTAGAACTGATACAGCAAGATTATTTATGCTCCCTTTAAGTCTCACCCAGTATGTTAAGGATAATTTATCAAATCTTAGTTTAAGTGGGGTTTCTTCAGCTTCTACTAACAGTGCACAGGTAGGAGTTGTTTTGATAGCTCCTATAGCAATCCTTAAACTGTTAAACTGAACTCTATCAAGTTTCCTGAGAGATGTTGCACATGCAGAACTATACACTATGCAACCATAATCTATGGTTGATCTGATTAATGCTTTATAAATATTCATCAGTGATTGTTTGTCTGCACCCCAGTACTGTCCAGAAATCATCCTCATAAGATTCAATACTTTTTTACACTTAGTTTCTACATGTGCTATATGCTGTTTCCATGTCATTCTTTCATCCATGAAGATTCCAAGATATTTAAACTTATTTACTCTTTCAAGTGGTTGGTTGTACAACGTTATTTTGAAGTTCTCTGGGATCTTCTTTCTGGTAAAAAACATTACCTTAGTTTTTGGTAAAGAGAATTTAAATCCCCAATCTATTTCCCATTGTTCTAATATTTGCATTTCTTTTTGTATGCTATCTATTATAAATGGGACATTATGTCCCTTTTTCCATACAACAGCATCATTTGCATACAATAGTCCTTCACCTCCTTTCTCAAATAAGTCATTAATCATTATATTAAATAGAATAGGGCTTATAACGCTCCCCTGGGGAATTCCACTTTCTACCATATATTCTTCTGACAATCCATTGCCTACTCTTACCCTCAAAGTACGATGTGTCAAAAAATCTAAAATAAAATTGAACATTCTCCCATTTATCCCAATTTTCTCCAACTTAATTAATAGGCCCTCTCGCCACATGGTGTCATAAGCTTTTTCAATATCCAGAAAAACAGCTGCCATCACCTCCTTCAAAACTAAAGACTTTTCAACCTCATTACAAAGTTTAACAAAAGCATCAGTGGTTGATTTACTCCTTCTAAATCCTGTTTGATAGCTTTTAAGCAACCATTTCTTTTCTAAGAAATAATTCAGATGACCCACTACCAATTTTTCCATGAGCTTTCCTGGGTGTGAAGTTAAAGCTATGGGCCTGTAATTACCTGGGTTACTAGGATCTTTCCCTGGCTTAGGAAATGGAAGAATTGTTGCCTTTTTCCATGTTTTAGGTAATTTTCCTTCTTTCCAAATTTGATTAAATAACTCAAGTATCTTTTCCAGTATTTCCACAGGTAGTTTTCTAAACATAGCATAACACAAATTATCACTTCCTGCTGAGGAGTATGCTGTATTAGCTACTGCCATTTTCAATTCTGACATGTTAAATTCATTATCAAGTATAGACCCTGTTTCAGGTTTAACATTTAGGATACCTTCATTCGCCTTTAATATATCCTCTTTCCTTTTTTTAAAACAATCGTCTAAACGATCACCTTTATGAATATCTGCAAATATTTTACCCAACATATTAGCCTTTTCCTTATCTGATACAGCTTTGAAATTCTTGTCATCAATTAGTACAGGAATACTTGCAGGCTTATATCTACCTGACATCTTTTTGACCATCATCCACATCTTATCTAAGGTTGTTTCCCTTCCAATTGTAGAGCAAAACTGTCTCCAAGATTCCCTTTTTACCTCTTTAATTACTTTCCTCACTAGAGCCTTTTTCCTTTGGTATTCCACAAGGTTATCTGTAGTTAACGTTTTACGCAGTTTTTTAAAAGCTTTATTTCGGTCTTTAATGACTTCTTTAGGCGGCACGGTGGTGTAGTGGTTGGCGCTGTCGCCTCACAGCAAGAAGGTCCGGGTTCGAGCCCCGTGGCCGGCGGGGGCCTTTCTGTGTGGAGCTTGCTTGTTGTCCGCGTGGGTTTCCTCTGGGTGCTCCAGTTTCCCCTACAGTCCAAAGACATGCAGGTTAGGTTAACTGGTGACTCTAAATTGACCGTGAGTCTGAATGGTTGTCTGTGTCTATGTGTCAGCCCTGTGATGACCTGGTGACTTGTCCAGGGTGTACCCTGCCTTTCACCCATAGTCAGCTGGGATAGGCTCCAGCTTGCCTGCGACCCTGTAAGACAGGATAAAGCGGCTAGAAATAATGAGATGAGATGACTTCTTTACATTTATCATTCCACCATGGAACATTCACTCTCTTCTTCTGACTCTTACTAATAGGAATGCTCTGACGAGCTGCAGTAAGAATGAGGATGCTTAGGTTATTATTCATCTGCTCTATAGTTTGATCAATTTTTGGAATATTTTTCATTTCTTCATTGCAACTTTTTAAAAATTTCTCCCAGTCTGCTTTCATGAAATGCCATTTATGATGAATGTCTTCATTTCATTTCTTCAGTCTTCATTTCAACTTCAAATTTACAAAAGATAGGAAAATGATCACTACCAATGCTTATTTTCTGGTCTACCTCCCATTCACATTTACTGGCTAATTTCCTATCAACTAAAGTCAGGTCAATACATGAGGTTTCATTCTTTATATATATATATATATATATATATATATATATATATATATATATATATATATATATATATATATATTCATCCATGTACCACTGCCATTATTTAGACATACTAGCATTCTTTCATTTATCATTTCTTCAACAGTCTCCCCATTTAGATCTGTGTGTTTACTTCCCCATAAGCTATTATGGGCATTAAAATCCCCACACCATAGCTCTCTATGAGATCTTTTGATAATGTTCACTCTTAAAACGAATGTGTTGGAAATCAACACATCTTTTGTGCAAGTTAATTTCAACAAGAGTTGTGTTATATTTCAGAAATTTCAACAAGAGTTGTGTTATATTTCAGAAATGTTTAACACCAAAATTGCACAAATAACAAATAATGTGTTAAAATGAACAAAAGTTCTGTTGTCCCAATCTGGACATAGAGATGTGTTAAAAAACAACGCAAGTTGTGTTATTTTCAACACATGTGTTTTAAGAGTGTAACAGTTCATTTGTTAAAGCTTTACATGGGTTATAGAAATTAACAATTATGTATTTACCATTATCTCCATTAAAAATTTCGGTCACAATACATTCATGTTCCTCAGCTGTACTCAAATGTCTGTATGACACGCCTTCTCTGACAAAGGTCATACACCCTCCTCCTCTATCTTTCCCCCTGTCATATCTAATGTTGTTATAACCTTTTAAGACAAAATCCAAACGTGGTTTTAACCATGTTTCCTGTATACAGATAACGTCTGGTTTACTATTTAATTCATGCACATACCTTTTAAACTCTTGTCCATTTGCAATCAGACTTCTTGCATTCCACTGAAGAATGATTAACACCATTAGACATTTAACCAACTTGAGATTCTCCATATTTATTATTTAACATTTCATGAATTTCATCAGCTTTGGTTGTGGTACCCAAACATTCATTTGTGGTTTCCACAACTGATCTACAACCCCGATTCCAAAAAAGTTGGGACAAAGTACAAATTGTAAATAAAAACGGAATGCAATGATGTGGAAGTTTCAAAATTCCATATTTTATTCAGAATAGAACATAGATGACATATCAAATGTTTAAACTGAGAAAATGTATCATTTAAAGAGAAAAATTAGGTGATTTTAAATTTCATGACAACACATCTCAAAAAAGTTGGGACAAGGCCATGTTTACCACTGTGAGACATCCCCTTTTCTCTTTACAACAGCCTATAAACGTCTGGGGACTGAGGAGACAAGTTGCTCAAGTTTAGGGATAGGAATGTTAACCCATTCTTGTCTAATGTAGGATTCTAGTTGTTCAACTGTCTTAGGTCTTTTTTGTTGTATCTTCCGTTTTATGATGCGCCAAATGTTTTCTATGGGTGAAAGATCTGGACTGCAGGCTGGCCAGTTCAGTACCTGGACCCTTCTTCTACGCAGCCATGATGCTGTAATTGATGCAGTATGTGGTTTGGCATTGTCATGTTGGAAAATGCAAGGTCTTCCCTGAAAGAGACATCGTCTGGATGGGAGCATATGTTGCTCTAGAACCTGGATATACCTTTCAGCATTGATGGTGTCTTTCCAGATGTGTAAGCTGCCCATGCCACACGCACTAATGCAACCCCATACCATCAGAGATGCAGGCTTCTGAACTGAGCACTGATAACAACTTGGGTCGTCCTTCTCCTCTTTAGTCCGAATGACACGGCGTCCCTGATTTCCATAAAAGAGCTTCAAATTTTGATTCGTCTGACCACAGAACAGTTTTCCACTTTGCCACAGTCCATTTTAAATGAGCCTTGGCCCAGAGAAGACGTCTGCGCTTCTGGATCATGTTTAGATACGGCTTCTTCTTTGAACTGTAGAGTTTTAGCTGGCAACGGCGGATGGCACGGTGAATTGTGTTCACAGATAATGTTCTCTGGAAATATTCCTGAGCCCATTTTGTGATTTCCAATACAGAAGCATGCCTGTATGTGATGTAGTGCCGTCTAAGGGCCCGAAGATCACGGGCACCCAGTATGGTTTTCCGACCTTGACCCTTACGCACAGAGATTCTTCCAGATTCTCTGAATCTTTTGATGATATTATGCACTGTAGATGATGATATGTTCAAACTCTTTGCAATTTTACACTGTCGAACTCCTTTCTGATATTGCTCCACTATTTGTCGGTGCAGAATTAGGGGGATTGGTGATCTTCTTCCCATCTTTACTTCTGTGAGCCGCTGCCACTCCAAGATGCTCTTTTTATACCTAGTCATGTTAATGACCTATTGCCAACTGACCTAACGAGTTTCAATTTGGTCCTCCAGCTGTTCCTTTTTTGTACCTTTAACTTTTCCAGCCTCTTATTGCCCCTGTCCCAACTTTTTTGAGATGTGTTGCTGTCATGAAATTTCAAATGAGCCAATATTTGGCATGAAATTTCAAAATGTCTCACTTTCAACATCTGATATGTTGTCTATGTTCTACTGTGAATACAATATCGGTTTTTGAGATTTGCAGATTATTGCATTCCGTTTTTATTTACAATTTGTACTTTGTCCCAACTTTTTTGGAATCGGGGTTGTAATTCTGTCACTCTTCCTAGAGTGCTGTGACATTAACTATAGAACAGATAAATGCTATAAATTAATTTTTCTTGATAAGTAGAGTCTCTTTTGAAATTCATGTTTTGCATTCACAACATTCTATCACTGGGTTAGACCTCGGCAGGCCTACCCGTGTCTGTTGATATATATGGTTCCCACCATTCTGTTTTGGAGTCCAAGAATTTTGCTCTGTTGGAGATACAAATCTGTTAACATTCACGTCTTTCTTATTTTTATTTATCTCCTTTAGTGCATTAGCATATGACACCTGATGAGTTAGTATAGTTTACCTCTACATTGTGCTGCTACATAGCCAAAACGTTGACATTTAAAACATCGTATTGGAGGGGGAATGAATTCTCGCACTGGGTAGCTCATAAAACCCATTTGGACTTTGGCAGGCATTTCATTCTTAAAAAAAAAAAAGAGTAAAACTGACAAACTGTTTTTTCTTTGCCTTTAGGCTACATCCACACGACAACGGCAACGAGATTTTATTTAAAAAAATATCGCGTCCACATGGGCAACGGATCAGTAAAATATCAGGTACATGGGGCAATGCAACGCTTGCTGAAAACGATGCAATACACATGCCACACCTCTATGTGCGCTGTAAGACGGTCCCATCGGAGACAGCAGAACAATAGAAGTAGGATGCATGAGCATAAACCCCTTCTTCTACCCGGCATGAATGAGCGAGTGCTGCTTGTTCTAGTCATGTGGTTGTGATGTCATTGTAAACAAATCCGTTCTACTCATCCAGACGACTTCGCAACGGCGCTGTTGCCAGATTTTTCCACTCTGGAAACCGTTCTCAAAAAATATCGTTTTGGGGCACCCAAAACGCCGGTGCCGTGTGGACGCCAGGCCGAAACGATAAAAAATTTTATTGGATTCACCTGAATCCGTTGCCGTGTGGACAGGGCCTTAGTCAAGCGTTTTGCATCGACTATTTCTCCCCCTTTCAGATTGTTCTTGACCTCATCAATGGACACTGAAACTGGAATCCCAGTTATAACTCCTCTTTTCTTTGCCGCTATTCCTGGGATGTGTGACGTTATTTTAGAACGATTTAATGTAGTCTTCTTTAAGATCTTATCTCGCTGAGCTTCAGACGCTGCAAAAATCAGTAGCCTACCATTTCCCATAAATCGAGCATGATTAATTTTACCTATTTCTTTTTCTATTGCTTTGGTAATGTGAATGGGGTGTAGATCTGGCCCTCCTTGTTGATCAAACACTATGATTACTTTCCAAACCTCTTTGTCTGGCTCCTTGGTTCTAGTTCTTAATTCAGGTTTGCTCCTTTTAACAGGGTCTACGGATTCATTGCTGCTGTTAGAATCTAATCTTGGTCTTACTTGTTTTTTCCTCATTTCCTCCCAAAACATTTCATCATTATCCAAACCATAATGATCTCGTATGTTACTGTCATCTGATTCCTCTGCCATTGTCCACTTTACATTCACTATACAGTAGTTTACTTTCAAACCTTCCGCGTTTGTTATCGTTGTCCGCGCTCCTGCTTCTCTCCCTTCAGAGCACTTCCCACCTTTCCCCATTTTCTTTCCTCACTTCTGCATAAAACTGCGATAGCACTTTGTCTAACTCACAGCATTCATATGCCCCAGAGAGTCGTTTATTTGTCTTTCTGCAGCCCATTTCTTAAACACGGAAAGCCAAAAATTCGTACTTTTTTTGGTATTTTCATCTTCGCTTGCAGCTTTCAATTGGTTTGTCATTTCTTCATCAAATATAGCGAAACGCGGCATTGCTGAGTCAGCCATTTTGTTGACAAAATTTGCTGATTTTTGTAACCGTAACCAAGCAACGAACTAGCCAATAGGATTTCAGAAATACGGCCCAGTGTTAAGGAAAAAAAGCCCTCCTTGATTGACCAATCAGAATTGAGTAATTTGGCCCTATGTATTATAAATGTTTTTTCATAGCCAGTATATATATATATATATATATATATATATATATATATATATATCTTATCGCATTTGTAGAATTCAGACAGAGTTAAGACAGATGAGTGGTGAGTGACGGAATACTATGAACGAGGAATGACAAACTGTGGTTGATTAAAATGCTGGTAGGCCTCCTCCCGCATTTCTACACAACGCAGTTGTTAGAATGGTCATCAAGTTATGCCAATTAGTGATAAATGACAAAATGACCAGTAAACTGGTAATATGAAACAGTACATACAGTAGTGACAACATAGTGTGGCGAATACTAGCAGCGAGTCAGTTTGGATGTTAAAGCGCCAGCAGCTGGCTGCGTGCGCAACTCATAAGAGTCACTATTCACTCCATGATAAACTCAATATCTCACAACCTGAGTCAGGCTTTGGCATCCTTATGTATGTGCGCTGATTGCGCCTTAATCCAGTGCCGGTGTGAGTCATTAGTGGCACGCGAATCAGTTCGCAGCGCGTGCCATTCAGATTCAGCGAATGCATGCGGGAATTACCGTACCTTATAGATCCGGAACGGTAAGAGATAGAGAATGACGCTGAGTGAGGAAAAGTTGCGCCCTGAACAAAATAAAAATCTGATTGAAAAAAAAAAACATGAAAATTGACAGTTATAAGTGATTGAAAAAAGTGTCAGTTTTTCATGGATCATTTGGGTTCAGTAATCTGGATCGGCACCAAAAGTCACAGCAACATAATTCAGCCCAGAGGTATTCTGCATGTGAAATTTGGTGATGATTGGTTTAAAACTGAGGGAGAAATAGCGTCCTAAAATGTTAGGAGAAGAATAAGAATAACTAGATACATACTACTGTGACGGCGGTGTAGTGGTTAGCACTGTCACCACACAGCAAGAAGGTTCTGGGTTCGAGCCCAGTGGCCGACGGGGCCCTTTCTGTGTGGAGTTTGCATGTTCTCCCTGTGTCTGTGTGGGTTTCCTCCGGGTGCTCTGGTTTCCCCCACAGTTCAAAGACATACAGGTTAGGTTAATTGGTGGCTCTAAATTGACCGTAGGTGTGAATGGAAATGGTTGTTTGTCTGTGTGATAACCTGGCGACTTGTCCAGGGTGTACCCTGCTTCTCGCCCATAGCGTCCTAAAAACGTTAGAAGAATAAAAATAAGGCTCCAGCTTGCCTACGACCCTATAGAACAGGATAAGCGGCTACAGATAATGGATGGATGGATACTGTGACTAAAGTCACAGTGATTTGCGCTAGCTCTTACAAACCAGAACATCTGGTCACCGTACCCTATAGATCTGGAACAGTAAGAGATAGAGAATGACTAAAAAAAAAAAAAAAAAGCCTGTTTTTCATGGATCATTCTGGTTCGGGGATCTGGATCAGCACCAAAATTCATAGCAACTTAATTCAGCCTAGAGGTATTCTTCATGTGTAAATTTGGTGATGATTGGTTGAAAACTGAGGGAGAAATAGCATCCTAAAAAACGTTATGAGGATAATAATAATAATAATAATAATAATAATAATAATAATAATAATAAGTAGAAGAATATCCATCCATTATCTGTAGCCGCTTATCTTGTGTAGGGTCGCGGGCAAGCTGGAGCCTATCCCTGGACAAGTCGCCAGATCATCACAGGGCTGATACACAGAGACAAGCAACTATTCGCATTCAATCTTGGGGCCACCAGTTAACCTAACCTGCATGTCTTTGGACTGTGGGGGAAACTGGAGCACCAGGAGGAAACCCATGCAGACATGGGGAAAACATGCAAACTCCACACAGAAAGGCCCCCAGCGGCCACTGGGCTTGAACCAAGAACCTTCTTACTGTGAGGCGACAGTGCTAACCACTACACCACCATGCCGCCCAATAAGAATATAAT
This sequence comes from Neoarius graeffei, assembly GCF_027579695.1. Classification (NCBI taxonomy): domain Eukaryota; kingdom Metazoa; phylum Chordata; class Actinopteri; order Siluriformes; family Ariidae; genus Neoarius; species Neoarius graeffei. The sequence goes on from NC_083576.1 coordinate 51,663,292, forward strand.
AAAGTAGAAAACTCTTGAGTGAGATTAACAATTTGCACCAGCACTGCTAATGCAAGTTAATAAATTAGAAAGATCGTAAATGAGTAACAATTTGCACCAGTGCTGCTAGCACAAATTAAAGAATAATAAAGTAGAAAGATCCTGAGTGAGAGTACAGTGGTGCTTGAAAGTGTGTGAACCCTTTAGAATTTTCTATATTTCTGCATAAATGTGACCAAAAACATCAGATTTTCACACAAGTCCTAAAAGTAGATAAAGAGAACCCAGTTAAACAAATGAGACAAAAATATTATACTTGGTCATTTATTTATTGAGGAAAATGATCCAATATTACATACCTGTGAGTAGCAAAAGTATGTGAACCTTTGCTTTCAGTATCTGGTGTGACCCCCTTGTGCAGCAATAACTGCAACTAAACGTTTCCGGTAACTGTTGATCAGTCCTGCACACCGGCTTGGAGGAATTTTAGCCCATTCCTCCGTACAGAACAGCTTCAACTCTGGGATGTTGGTGGGTTTCCTCACGTGAACTGCTCGCTTCAGGTCCTTCCACAACATTTGGATTGGATTAAGGTCAGGACTTTGACTTGGCCATTCCAAAACATTAACTTTATTCTTCTTTAACCATTCTTTGGTAGAACGACTTGTGTGCTTAGGGTCGTTGTCTTGCTGCATGACCCACCTTCTCTTGAGATTCAGTTCATGGACAGATGTCCTGACATTTTCCTTTAGAATTCGCTGGTATAATTCAGAATTCATTGTTCCAATGATGGCAAGCCGTCCTGGCCCAGATGCAGCAAAACAGGCCCAAACCATGATACTACCAGCCAGGGGCGTAGCCATCATTTTAGAAGTGAGGGGAACAAATTATTCAGAGGTTTATTAAGTGATTTATCATCCTCTCGCATTCAATTTCACCTCTCCTTAGCAGCTAAAGAACCACATAACCACAAACAGCACAGCACCAGGGAACCGACTTTAGTTCTTTAAAGTGATATACTATCAAAATCTAAAGTCAAAATCTATAAAATCTATAAAGTAAAATTTATAAATAGAATTAAGAATAGTAGTGACATAGCTAGTTATATTCTCTTCTCATCTGTGACCCTGCATAATCATCCCTGTTGGCCTCTGGTCCACTGTCACCTCTCTCACCCTGCTCTTTCTATTGTGGCAATAAAGATTAAAAAAAAAAATATGTGGAAAGCAACATTTTGAAATAGAATTAGGAATACAGTAATAATCAGCAAATTCGTGTACTTTAAACTTTAACTACCACAAAATAAATTAAATCTTTACAAAAATAACAGTCAAAGGAACACATACATTTACTGTATATTCTTATTTTCTACCCAGAAGTAAGTAATCTTAGAGTAGCCAAAATAGTAACGTTACTCAATTAAGAGTATTGTTACTTTAGAATAATATTACTCAAGTAAAAGTAAAATGTATTTTGCAACAAAACAACTCTTAAGAGTACAATTTATCCAAAAAGTTACTCAAGTAAATGTAATGGAGTAAATGTAACTAGTTACTACCGCCTCCAAGTTAGCTAGCTAGCTTAACTAACCAAATTGACATCTATTTGCCATCTTTTAGCTAAACATTATCTACATTCAACAGCATTACTCAACTTACATGGTTTGTTTGGAAAAAACTGTGTAAAGTCTTTAGCCTCTTGGCTGGTTTGCTGAACATACAGAAGCACTGCCCAAATCTGAATCACACCAAAGATACTCATACAACATTTTCTAAAGCATCTCTGATCACACACACGACAGTGGTGTTTATTTGCCGCCTTAGCTCCGCTTGCTCATGATGCGTTTAGAGGCGGCTCAGAAAAACGAGTTTCCACATGTTAAAAATGAATTGAGTGGTTCTAATGGCTGTGAAATGTGCGGAGGACAGAGGGCACAAATACGGGAAGTGCGGGGGACATGTCCCCCGCGTCTGCTACGCCCATGCTACCACCACCACCACGTTTCACAGATGGGATAAGGTTCTTATGCTGGAATGCAGTGTTTTCCTTTCTCGAAACATAACACTTCTCATTTAAAGCAAAAAGTTCTATTTTGATCTCATCCATCCACAAAACATTTTTCCAATAGCCTTCTGGCTTGTCCACGTGATCTTTAGCAAACTGCAGACGAGCAGCAATGCTCTTTTTGAAGAGCAGTGGCTTTCTCCTTGCAACTCTGCCATGCACACCATTGTTGTTCAGTGTTCTCCCGATGGTGGACTCATGAACATTAGTCCATGTAAGAGAGGCCTTCAGTTGCTTAGAAGTTACCCTGGGGTCCTTTGTGACCTCGCTGACTATTACACGCCTTGCTCTTGGAGTGATCTTTGTTGGTCGATCACTCCTGAAGAGGGTAACAATGGTCTTGAATTTCTTCCATTTGTACACAATCTGTCTGATTGTGGATTGGTGGAGTCCAAACTCTTTAGAGATGGTTTTGTAACCTTTTCCAGCCTGATGAGTATCAGCAATGCTTTTTCTGAGGTCCTCAGAAATCTCCTTTGTTCGTGCCATGCTGCACTTCCACAAACGTGTTGTGAAGCTCAGACTTTGTCTTCTTCTGGTTTGATGGCGGTTGGCAAACCAGCGTATTTGGTGCATTACCGCCACCATCTGGACTGGAGTATAGAACAAGGATAGCTAACCACCCTAGATCAGACTTTGATAGATCCCTGTTCTTTAAATAAAACAGGGTGCCCACTCACACCTGATTGTCATCCCATTGATTGAAAACACCTGACTCTAATTTCACCTTCAAATTAACTGCTAATCCTAGAGGTTCACATGCTTTTGCCACTCACAGATATGTAATATTGGATCATTTTCCTCAATAAATAAATGACCAAATATAATATTTTTGTCTCATTTGTTTAACTGGGTTCTCTCTATCTGCTTTTAGGACTTGTGTGAAAATCTGATGATGTTTTAGGTCATATTTATGCAGAAATATAGAAAATTCTAAAGGGTTCACAAACTTTCAAGCACCACTAATTTGTTGAATTTGTTGCATAGGATTTGGTGATTTGTAACAAAGTACATTTTGGTAAATGCTTGTTATTGTTTGTTTGTTTGTTCTCGATCATTTAATAAATTCTGGTTACCGTCTATCAAAGGTATGCTCCTATTGGCCAGAAATAATGTCAATCTTGAGCAGTGGGCGGATCTATGAACACTCGCCAACTTCCCTGGTAGAGCTGCTCCTCGCTGGAGGGTTTTTAGTGAGCTCCAGAACATCAGACGTTAGCAGTAAATCGGACGGAGGTTTTTCCACCTTAGCAACAACAGACCACTTTGGGGGAGCGAATAGCATGTACAAACTTTTCTAAAGTCAGTTTTGTTTTGCTATTTATAGACATCTTTGTTTCCGACCGAGCTACCTTGTCCTGGGTGATTTTCAGAGTCGCCGTTTGAACAGTGAGTGTCCCTATCAAAACTTGTTAAACTGTCGCATGTTCGTGCTAATTAACGTGGTTTTTCAGAGTAAATTAAACTCATTCGCCTTCTTTGCACATCCATAATTCCGTGTAAAGGCAGCTCGGGCAGCAGTGAGTTTCTGTGCTGTTAGCTAGCGATACTTTTATTGCTGCATGTCAGTTGCGTTAGCTGGCTGTCATTGAAAAAGTTCAGTGTTTACACCGCATGCACTCTTGCTATGTCAGTGTAAAAAGAACAACACGGTTCAACTTGAGCACCTCCTGGCATAGCCTGTTGCTTTAAATATGTGTAATTCACCTTCTCTTGTCGACGCCGGCTTACTAAGTTAGCATTTTTGTTTCAGAGCCAGCACCCTAGCCTGCTAATCAAAGACAGGAAATCGACTTGTCCTGAGTTACCTAGTCAGCTAACGCTAGCTAGCGAGGTTTAAATGAGCGTAACACCAGCTGAAGTTGTATCACGCAGGTTTTGAGTAATTTAGAAAGCAGCCCCAGTGTCTAAAATCCAATTTTCAAAGAAATGTTCAAAGTTGGTTGAAACCTGCTGGCTCTGTCAGTCATTTTGACTGGGTGGTGGCAGTTGATAGCTTTCAGCCCTCAGCTTAGCCAGTTCAGCTAAATAACGCTGGCTCGGTTAATGAAGCACCACATCAGGGTGGTTTATTATTATTTTCTCGTGTGTGTGTGTGAGAACAGCTTTTTGTAAGACGGCCCGGAAATCCCATGTAGTGTAATTCCATAACATTGGCGCCACATGAGACACCTTAAAACTAGAATTTAGCCCACGGTGCGTTTGTCATTATCACTCTGTATGGAAGGGTGGAAAAAAAATATCTCTCTCGCTTCTAAAATGTAATGTTTTGCATGTTTTCACAACTTTACTGACTCTTTCTAGTTAAACAAATCTCTCTCTTATTCATTGTTCACACTGACTTATGTGTCTTGTAATGTATAACAAAATGTTATGGAATTCTGAGTAGCCACAAAACCCCTTCTATAATAATCCATATTTATGGAGGTGCTGAGAAAATGGACAAATTTATATACAGGCCAAACCCAAGTCAGCCATCCAAAAGGACTAAGTAAAAACGTTTTAATTGCAGGGAGACTTTGTTTCCATGTTTTATCGGCTCGGTTGAAATCTGTTATGCGACTCTTTTGGGCTAAAGCATTGTCACCATGACTGTAGAGGACATTATTGAAGGCAATGGGAAATGAAGCAAGTTCCTTTAAAAACGGCGCACACACAAAAAGATGGCTAAAGAAGCAGTGGCAATATATGTAAATGTGGCTTGTCTAAGTCAGATCACTTTTTGTATTTAATATAATATTAAAATATAAAGTTCTCCTGACTCTTTCAAAACTGTCAGTTAAATAAGTTTGAGTTAAAGGAACAGTCCACCGTACTTCCATAATGAAATATGCTCTTATCTGAATTGAGACGAGCTGCTCCGTACCTCTCCGAGCTTTGCGCGACCTCCCAGTCAGTCAGAAGCGCTGTCACTCCTGTTAGCAATGTAGCTAGGCTCAGTATGGCCAATGGTATTTTTTGGGGCTGTAGTTAGATGCGACCAAACTCTTCCGCGTTTTTCCTGTTTACATAGGTTTATATGACCAGTGACATGAAACAAGTTCAGTTACACAAATTGAAACGTAGCGATTTTCTATGCTATGGAAAGTGCGCACTATAATGACAGGCGTACTAACACCTTCTGCGCGCTTCGGCAGCGCATTGATATCTGAGCTCCGTATCAATGCGCTGCCGAAGCGCGCAGAAGGTGTTAGTACGCCTGTCATTATAGTGCGGACTTTCCATAGCATAGAAAATCGCCACGTCTCAATTTGTGTAACTGAACTTGTTTCATATCACTGGTCATATAAACCTCTGTAAACAGGAAAAACGCAGAAGAGTTTGGTCGCATCTAACTACAGCCCCCAAAAATACCATTGGCCATACTGAGCCTAGCTACATTGCTAACAGGAGTGACAGCGCGTCTGACTGACTGGGAGGTTGCGCAAAGCTTGGAGAGGTACGGAGCAGCTCGTCTCAATTCAGATAAGAGCATATTTCATTATGGAAGTACGGTGGACTGTTCCTTTAAAACTGCAGGTTCAGTGGCATTCTATCTGCTGTGGGGGGGGATGACTGACCATCCGACCAATCAGGACAAGGAGGCGTCTCTACTTGCATGTCAGTTCCCGTCTGTGTACTAGTATTCACATGTTCTTGCTCATGGCCCACATGTGTTTTGGAGGTGTGGTTCTGAGTAAAAATTGGAGAGAGCGCTTTATCAGGCCTGGCAAATGACTAGAGACAGGCTGCTGCTTGAATTATGAATGGGGCAGGGCCTGTATTACGGGAAGCCCCACCCATCAGTAAAAGAGCCAATCAACTTATTAGTAAAAATATAATTCTAAAAAAGCCAGGCTTATCAGACCCTTGCAATGCAGATGTATTTCCATGACCGTTTCTCCAACAGTCCTAACTAGTACTCTCAAATATTATGGAAATTCTTCTGCTTTAATTTTCTATCCATGCTAAATCAGCAGCCAGACTTGTTGGTGGAGGAGATATTGTGGCTTATGGGATGGATCATGGATATATCTGTAGAAACAAAGCTCCATATTTCATAACCTGCAGTCTAGTCAAAGACTAAAATCTTTTGCCTTAAAGGTACTTTTTAAAATGGGGGAAATATTAAGGAGAGTTTCAGAGGTGTCTCAATCTGTTAAGAGTAGTGACAGGTAGCAGCAAAGAGACAGGAAAAACAAAACATGCACCCGTTAACTTTCAGGCAAGTAAAGGTGTTTTGGATTTGACTGTTCGTAAAGATGTACAGGGTCAAGCACAAAGTTTAACCATTTTTATCATAGACTTAACTAATAATTACAATGCTGACAACAACATTGGAAGTGCTGCATTCCTGTCCATTTGGTCTCGTAAGTAAAATGGCACGATGTAATGACTGGAGTGTAAATTTTATATAAACACTTTATTTTAGTAATAAAGCACTTCCATCACGATGCCAGTTGCCCCATATTTATTTGCATCTACACAGTGTTACTTGCTTTAGGTTTTATACTTTTTGGGAGCTCTGGGTCCTGAATCAGCACTGTACCTGTAATGGTTCAGCCAGTCAGTAATCCTCGGTCACCTGTGTCAAACCTACATCTGTAAACTTAACATGGGTTTTAAATACAGTTTGAGCAATAAGATAGTTTCACTGGTTTCTGGGTTGTTCTGATTTAAAAAAAAATCTGTCTGGCAATTTTAATAGCAAAAATACAACAAAAGCAGTTTTTTTTTTTCTTTTCAACAAAGTGAGAGAGTGTCAAAAATATGAATCTGGAATGATCTGAACAGGAGTTTTGAGTGTTTGTTAACCCATCTGAGCAGTGAAACAAGGCAGTGTTAATTTGTCTAGGGTTGCATGTAGCAGACATCAGACATAAAACGCAATAACAGAGGCTAGAAAGAAATGGGACACAGAAATAAACAGGGAAATTAAGTAAAAAGAAAGAGAGAAAAAAAAAGAGCGCGGATCTCCAAACACATGAGAAGCCTATCTTGCGCACATATCACGCGGACTCCACACACGCATCACGTCTGAAGTCATAACTCATCAGGGGAAATCGTGTCCGCATTGGCATGTTCAAAAAACAACCTCGTGTCAACAATGATACCACATGCAAGAAAGAAAGAAAGAAAAAAAAAAAAGTCAGGCTACTCAACAACCAACCTGGCAGCAGCAGTCGTTGTCATGTAAACACAACACTTCGGGTATGCAAATGCTTCCCGTTACACACGATTGCTATGTCAATAAACATCATTTTGCCAAGATTTTAGAGACCCCCCAACATTTCCCAAATCATGTTTTCAAAGGATCTCATGTCTGTTTCAGGGGATCTCGGATCCCCCGAGTAACAAGACAGTGTTGTGGACATAGCCTACCTTGTACCGTTTCAAACTGCTGGGGTCATCCTTCATCAAACTGTTGACTTCTGTCGACAACCTTGGCTCCATACCAAGGCTGGATACAGTGTTTGTGATAAAAGACAGATCCAATTTAACACGAATCATAGCTTACTTTTCTTGTTAAAATGTGCAAAGGTCTCCACCATCTCATACTGCCTTGCACTGAAGGACTTAGTGTGCCGTCCAAAATGGCTGCATCACGTGACTTGGTCACGTGGGTGAAATACCTCAATTAACAGATGCTTCCTGGAAGCTCCAGCCCCTTCTCCAATCTGATGTGCTCTCGCTTTGTCAGGTTAAATGGAGAATAAAACTGTCAGTGATAGAAATGCTCCTTTTTCTGCCTTTTTTTTAGGTTTTGGATGATCAAATTGCTTATTGTGGTTTTTTTTTTTTTTTTTTTTAAATTGCTGGCATGACCCAAATATATCCCCTTCGAAATACTCAACCCTGATGTGATTGTGCTTTGCATACCTCTTTCGCCAACTTCAGTTGGCTCATACTATACAATTGGAGGTGCGGTTAATACGTTTATGGCAATGCAGTGGTCATGCTTCATTTACTCCTGATTTTATGTCGGTCTTCACGAAGAGTTGCACTGAGATCATTTTTAACTTTTTAAATTCTCTGTTTTTAACCAACAATTTTATATGGTCTTGTGTACACTTCCAATTTGAAAGCAATTCTCAAAAGCTTTACATGTACTGACCCTGACCTTGTATGATTGGAAAAATACCATGAAGTATTGCCAAGATGGCTGCCATTTGGATGGACTTTGGCTTTATTTGTTAAACTTTGAAGATTTACAACTGTTTGACTAATATTTAAAATATTAAAGTAAATGTTTAATTTGTTCTACTGAAGTTGGATTATATGAAGGTGACGACCTATCGTGGAGTAATGTAACACTCCAAACTGGTAAAGCATAAATATAATAAGAAATTGAATGTCTAAATGCAGTAGCCAGTTAGGTCCTGAGGTAAACGGTCTACTGCCTATTGAACACCACGTGTAAAATAAATAAAAATAAATCCTGTGTAATGGTCCATATAAACCACTCCAAATGATGGTAGAACTTTATTTCTACTGAAATTAAATAATAAATATTAATTTTTAGTTTTTTAAGATTTCTTTTAGGGCTTTTTCCACCTTTTATTGGATAGGACAGTGTAGAGACAGGAAATGAGCAGAAGAGAGATGGGGAGGGATCGGGAAATGACTTCAGGTTGGAATCTAACCCGGGTCCCCGGATTTATGGTATGGCGCCTTAGCCACCTGAGCCATATTAATTTAGTATTAATTATAAATTGTAGCAGTTACAGGTTACATATTACAGTGGTTTCTCAAGGTGCATCAACACCAAGATCCTACATCTTTTTTGATTCACTTTGATATTAATTTTATGTATGATTTTTAAATAAGAAACATTTTTGTAATTTGTGTTTGTCTTTGCACTGATAAAATTTTCACTTGTTTTGCTGCTGAAGGAAGGAACGTCACACGATTAATGCTGATGTTGGTTATAGGTGATGGACTGCAAGAGTATGTGTGTTAAAATTAAAATGCAGCCTACTTCTTACAGTGCAGTCAAAGAATGCCCCATTGATGTCATTTGTGACGTCTGCATGCCAAAAGTTGCAGGCTTTGAATAGCAAATTGATGATCCAGAAGAGCTTTGACGGTCATGGAAAAAGAAATCCTGACGGATGTTGGAAGAGTGCACCTCCTATGGCCCAATTTTCTACATTGTGCAAATAATCTGAATGATTCAGTCATTAAAACAAAAATCCTATTGCCTCAATGTAACCAGGATCTATACTGTTTAACAGTGATTTGGATGAATCCAAATATATTTAAATGTACAGTAAATTCAGTTAAAGGGTTACCTTGTAGGGCATCTGGTGGGTTTGTAATAACTGTAACTTATTGCTTTGCATGATGTATGCCTACACTACTCATCAGTGGAAAAGAACTGTCATATAACCACTGCTGATTGAGTGGTGGATTTTTCTCAAGGTGGCAGTAAAGTCCATATAGGCAAGTCTTGCTACTCAGCAGCCACCTTGGTAACACACCTGGGCAGTTATTTCAGGCCAATAAGACGAAGCCCCTATCTAAATGAATGGGGAAACAGCCATAACTGCACTTTCAGTGGCCGCTGGGACGTAAACTGCATGTATACAATCACCAGTCAAATCCTTAAATAGTTTGGTGACTTTGCCCCAAAATAAGGTTTAAAACAAATCCTATTTCATTTCTTCCATTTCCGGTTGACATGCGCATTCTGGCTGCTGCTTCTCACCGGACCGTTTTTTCCCCCTGTTTGTTTTTCTTTTGTGTAGTGGTTTTTTTTGTTTGTTTGTTTGTTTTGTTTTTTTTGGGGGGGGGTGTTGTCGGTCAGTTGTGGCGTAGCTCCGGATCCAGTTTTGGGTGTCGATTCCCTCCAGGCCTTGGTCTGCCATGGGTGATGCCTGTGCTCCTTGCTATGGACTAGAGTGAGCTCGTTGCTCTTTTAACATCAGGGTTGTCCAGTGCTCTGTGCGGTGGTGCTTTTGTGCTTGGCGTGGTATTCTCAGCAATGTTGCCCGGCAGCGTCGTGGCGCTGTGGGATTTATCTGCGTGCGCTGTTTGGTGGGACTGTGGTAGCTACGCCATTGGAATTACATCCTGACCCTCTTTTGGTGGACCCCCCCCCCCAAAAAAAAAAAAAAAAAAACAACTTGGGTGTGAGAAAGGCACTATATAGATTGAACTTTATTATTAAAAATATATTTATTTTTCTACTACGCATGTGCAAGGTTGCTACGAGGCCACTATGCGTCTCCTGTGCATGTACAACTGTGTGGTTGCATTAGTGGAACAACATGATTGGCTTAATGTTTCCCGGTTCTGATTGGCTTTTTGGGGGAGGGGGTGGGATATGTGCATAAAACTGCTATCTTTGGTGTCATGGACTTTCCTCATGGATTTCTAATCAGGGTTGTTATGGTGGGAAGTCTCCTCCTTTTGTAACCGTGACTCTGGCATGGTAGTGTGTATGGTGTTGGTGCAAGTGTATGAGGCACAGAAATGTTGCTGGGTTTGTGTTAACCACTTTTGGGTGATTTCTGTACTCAGCAATGACGGTGAGGTCTTTAGAATTCCCTAGCAATGTACACGCATATCTCAACATTCAACATCTACTGAAATACAGCTGATGTCAGTGTTATGGGGACCCTTGGTGGTCCACTTCTATCAATGTATGACCGTAATGGTACAATGACAGATTGTACATGGCTTAATTATATTGTCAAAGTTCATCTGTATGATGCGTACCTGATTAAAATGCAGATACCCAATATGCCAGCAGAACTGTATATTTTTGTTTTCAGTGACGTACAGAAGATAAAACTTGATCAGGTGTTTGCACTTGAATTCAATACTTATTTAATTGTTGGCTCAAATACCCTGATTTTTCATTTCATACATATCACAGTAGATTTTTGTATTTGTTGTTTCTTGGAAGGTGAAACGTTTCTTGCTTCATCCAAAAACAAGCACACCATCTAAACATGCCATTCCCTTTCGGGAAGTCTCAGAAGAGTCCAGCAGAGATTGTGAAGAATCTCAAGGAGAATGTGGCATGCTTAGAGAGGCTGGAAACATCTGACAACAAGAAAAGTGAAAAGGTAAACAACAGTGCACATGCATGAATACAAGGTTAATTTTTGTGTGTGTTTGGTGTCCAGCAGCTATGTATACTGGTGATGTTTGTTGGGGGGGTGAAAAAAAAATGAAGTGAGTTTCTGCTTGAAATGTTAGATTGGTGCATGCCGGGGCAGTCGTGATGTGGGTGGTAAGATGACAGATTTTTGCAACAGGTTGCTGAGGAAGCGTCAAAGAACCTAGCATTATTGAAAGAGGTGTTGTGTGGTACTGGAGACAAGGAGCCTCAGACAGAAGCAGTGGCCCAACTGGCACAGGAGCTCTACAATACCAACCTCTTCATTGCCCTCATAGCCAACCTGCAGAGGATCGACTTTGAGGTGATGTTTCAGTTTGGATTTTGTTTTGCAATATTTGGTATATTCGATGTGGTTTTGTTTGGTGCATTTTTTTTTTTTTTTTTTTTTTTTTTTTTAAATCTAGTCACTACTTGTATGTTTTTATGGTTCTTTTACCCAGAGTTCCACATCATGATATAAATTCAAATGTACTAAGAAGGTTAAGAAATCTGGTAAATCTTGATTTAAACTCAACTGTACTTAATTTTACTCCACAAAGGGAAAGAAAGATGTGGTTCATCTGTTCAGTAACATAGTGCGGCGTCAGATTGGCACCCGCACACCCACAGTCGAGTACATTTCCTCCCACTCTCAGATCCTCTTCATGCTGCTGAAAGGGTGAGTTTTCCAGGCCCCAGGGTGCAATCATGATTAGCACTTTCCCAAAAAAGCATTGATTATGCTGTCAGTTCCAGTTGCCAATACTGATATATACTGTCAATTGTGTTATAGCTACAGAGTCTACATTTACCAGTTCTGTTCTTAGAGTTGCAAGCAATACACTTTTTAGTGTATAATTGGTCAATACATGCATTAATAAATTCTTATTTACATGTTCAGTTAATAGTCTGGTTTATTTCTCAGTCTTGTTTTTCTCCTTTTCATGTTCTCGCAAACATATTTAATGGTAAACAAATACTTGCCTTTCAAGTAGCACCATTGGCCCGTAGTAAAAACCCTAATTTGATTTCCTTTCACATCACAGCTGTCTAAGTATCTCATCGATAGCCAAGAAGAACCTGCTGGTTAAGCACAATGATGGCATTTCATGTGTGTTGGTCAGGTTATGCACACAACTGTGCATTTAACATTATGCTCCGAGCAAATCCAACCGTGCTATGACCTTGCATTAGTGGCACCTCAAACTAATGTACTAGCTGCCTACTCAAATCAAAGTTTTTAGCTCATGTTCAATAAGGGAGAGTTAACTCATGATCATCAGGGAGTGTGTTTAAAAAAAGTGTGTTTTTATATATATATATATATATATATATATATATATATATATATATATATATATATATATATATATATAAGTGCCTTGCAAAAGTATTCATAGCCCTTGAACTTTTTTCACATTTTTCCACCTTACAACCACGAACTTAAAAGGTTTTTTTTTTTTTTTTAAATTGAGATTTTGTGATGGACCAACACAGAGTAGCACATAATTGTGACGTGAAACGCAAATGATAAATGGTCTTCAAAATTTTAAACAAATAAAAATCTGAAAAATGTGGTGTGCATTAGTATTCAGCCCCCTGTCCTCTGATACCTCTAAATACAATCCAGTGCAATCAACTGCCTTCAGAAGTCACCTAATTAGTTAAGTCCTACTGTGTGTAATTTACTCTCAGCATAAATACACTTGTTCTGTGAAGGCCTCAGTGGTTTGTTAGAGAACACTGAAGAACAAACAGCATCATGAAGACCAAAGAACTCACCAGACAGGTCAGGGATAAAGTTCTGGAGAAGTTTAAAGCAGGGTTAGGTTATAAAAAAAATATCCCAAGCTCTGAACATCTGAAGAAGCACTGTTCAATCCATCATTCAAAAATGGAAAAAGTATGGCACAACTGCAGACCTACCAAGACATGGTTGTCCACCTAAACTGACAGAGCAAGCAAGGAGAGCACTGGTCAGAGAAGCAGCCAAGAGGCCCATGATCACTCTGGAGGAGCTGCAGAAATCCACAGCTCAGGTGGGAGAATCTGTGCACAGGACAACTATAAGTCGTACACTCCACAAATCTGGCCTTTTTGGAAGAGTGGCAAGAAGAAAGCCATTGCTGAAAGACCGGCATAAGAAGTCCCGTTTGCAGTTTACCAGAAGCCATGTAGGGGGCACAGCAAACATGTGGAAGAAAGTGCTTGAGACCAAAGTTGAACTTTTTGGCCTAAATGCAAAGCGCTATGTGTGGCGGAAAACTAACACTGCTCATCACCCTGCACACACCATCCCCACTGTGAAACATGGTGGTGGCAGCATCATGCTATGGGGATGCTTTTCTTCAGCAGGGACAGGGAAGCTGGTCAGAGTTGATGGGAAGATGGATGGAGATAAATACAGGGCAATCCTGGAAGAAAACCTGTTGGAGGCTGCAAAAGACGTGAGACTGGGAAGGAGATTCACCTTCCAGCAAGACAATGACCCTAAACATACAGCCAGAGCTACAATGGAATGGTTTAGATCAAAGAATATTCATGTGTTAGAATGGCCCAGTCAAGGTCCAGACCTAAATCCCATTGAGCATCTGTGGCAAAGCTTGAAAATTGCTGTTCACAGACGCTCTCCATCCAATCTGGCTGAGCTTGAGCCATTTTGCAAAGAAGAATGGGCAAAAATTTCAGTGTCTAGATGTTCAAAGCTGGTAGAGACATGCCACAAAAGACTTGCAGCTGTAATTGCAGCAAAAGGTGGCTCTACAAAATATTAACGCAGGGGGGCTGAACACTAATGCACATCACATTTTTCAGATTTTTATTTGTTTAAAACTTTGAAGACCATTTATCATTTTTGTTTCACTTCACAATTATGTGCTACTGTGTTGGTCTATCTCATAAAAGCTCAATAAAAAACCTTTCAGTTCGTGGTTGTTAGGTGGAAAAATGTGAAAGTTCAAGGGGTATGAATACTTTTTCAAGGCATTGGATTATTTACCAATTACTGCTGTCTAAATCTTAAAGTTGCTATTTATTATTAAGTCAATGCAAGTGTATAGTTTACTTGGTCATGGTTAAGACCCCACCTTTGGTCTTGTGCCTTATTCAGACTAGAGTAGTTGAGAAGGTAGGGTAATGTAATTATTGCCTTTGTAGCGCTGGAATGTTAGATCCATCTGGTAGGTTGAGTGCCGAGCACAGCTAAAGCCTATATACATGTTATGGGATTCTACAACAAGCGGTTATACTAGGTGTCAAAACAGTCTTTGACAGAATAGTCTGGAAATCCTATTCCATCTGAATAGTACTTTAGCTTTTTGGCTAACACTTGGTATGAAATCAGTTAATATAGATCTTTTCACAATATGGTAAAATGTTATTGCTGCCTTCAATAGGTAAAGTCCTTGTTTTTTTTTAAAACTTGCATTAATGGGTAAATTGTCATACCTGCTAAAATAAAGATTTTGTTGGCGAACTCAGATTTCTAAATTTTTAGATAAGTAATTATCCTTCAGTCATGTGATGTTCTTCATTGGTGGCCATGTATTCTCTGATAATTGCAGCTATGAAACTCCAGAAGTGGCTCTGAACTGCGGCATGATGTTGCGAGAGTGTCTCCGTCACGAGCCCTTGGCCCGTACTGTTCTGTTCTCTGAGGACTTCTATTGCTTCTTCCGCTATGTGGAACTCTCCACTTTCGACATTGCCTCAGATGCCTTTGCTTCATTTAAGGTCAGTTATTTTCTACAATTTTCCTGTTTACATGACTTCAATTAAAAAAAAAAAATTGAACTGACGTTTGTTTATATGCTTTTCTTATTTTCTAGGATCTTCTAACAAGACACAAAATCATGTGTGCAGATTTCTTGGAGACAAATTACGACAGAGTAAACATCTCCTTTAAATTTCTATAAAGATTTTCATTCTTTTTAGTATAATTCAACCATATGCTAAAAAGCAAGTTTGCAGATGGTTTAAGGTGATCTATGCGGTTCTTCAAAGCTTCACAGAAATACGACTGTGCATCTGTTGAAATTGAAATATTTTGACAAATTTCCAGGTATTTACAGAGTACGAAAAGCTTCTGCATTCTGATAACTACGTCACCAAACGACAGTCTCTGAAGGTGAGGGTACTTGCAAACACCTGTCACATGTTAACCATGACCTCAAGATAGATGTTCACCTGTTTTGGCAGATACATAACTCATAGCTGTGTTGAAATCTCAGGTTGCATTTATGTTTCTTCCTTGTAATTAGTATATCCACATATTTGGGCAAATTTGCTTTGTGAAGGAATGTCCTGTTTTTTTTTTTTTTTTCAGCATTTATCCTTAAAAGTATGTCATGTTTCTGGTTGCTGTCCACATTCCAGCAATTCTGTGATTTGAAACAGAGATGGTCACATGTGAGCTTAGCAGTCATACTGATGCTCTGGACACACTAGCACTGTGATTTTTAGATCTTGCTGTAGATAAATCTGCTTAAGCCATTTTGAATGTCAAGTGAGTCGGACAACAGCCAAACAAGTAACTTCCTATAGCATGGATCTACACTATGTATTGTTTTTCAGGAAATCATACTGTATTTTAAACCCACAGATATATATATATATATATATATATATATATATATATATATATATATATATATATATAGTAGGACTCGCATATGACTGTGCAACTGTTTGAAATTGCTCCTTTAAAGGTAGACTGCCTTTCAGATTTTTCACGTGTAGGTCACAAAGAATTTTCCCTGCCACCCAATTATTTTTGTGTAGTGGACTGAAAGCTACTGAATTCAAATCAGACTTCCTAATTTTATTTATTTTTAATAGAGCAATTAATGAATTTAGGGCCATGTGGCCCTAAATTCTCTGCTCTTTTTTTTTTTTCCCCCCCCTCCTGCTTCACCATGACCCAATTCAAGATACTATGTCATGCATCACGTGGTGGGCTTCCCCCATTCGCGCAAGGCATTGTGGGATACAAATTTGAAACAGGAAAGGAAAAATGGAGGACGCAAGTGTGCGACTAAAACATGAAAGACAGACTACAGCAACAGAAAGCGAGAAGAAAAGATATGTTGTGAAGGAAGGGAAATGCTGGACCAAACTAATAAATGTCTGCGGTCAGCGAGCACCTCCGTGTGATCAGCTGTTCGTTTAGCGACAGAATTATGTAACTCTGTGCACAGTCAAGGTAAACCTGTAGATGGCGGCAATGCAACACTGGATGCCAGCTGCCGTAAAACCCAAAAGAAACGGGCAAACCTGCGCATAGGCCGGTAGCTGTAACACGTAGAATGCCTAGAAAATGACTTTCGTGGAAACTATCTTGGAACTACTTTCTGAAATGGCTTTTCTGGTCTCAAATATGTATCCAACTATGTGATAAAAGTTCTCCACGAGATACCTGCACATAAGTGAATAAAAATTCTATGATTGTCAGAAATAATGAATAGGTAATAATATTTCCTTCGATATTTCTCATTCTTTTACACTTTCTCAGAGTGGCCTCATTATTTGGGGGACATTTGGGCACTTTTGTCACATGCTGAATCAATAATTTCTAGTGGGGATGTAAGTGACGGCATCTTGGTTATGATGAATAGTGCTATAACTCATTCTATTAGACCCCTGCATAAAAATGCATATTACCCAGCAACTACCTCAAACTGTATCCATCAATAATATCTCTGAAAGATAAACCTACCCAGCAGGTTGTTTTCTTGTAAGAAACTTGGTGTAGTCAGCATAGCATGGTCTGTGGTAACAGACCTCAATTGCTATACAGTCTTTTTCATGAATATGTACAAGCACGCCTTCATCGTTTTTTGCCTCGGCAGCATTTCGCAACAAACCTAGAAAAGTAAATAAAACAATATGCCTAAGTTTCATCAAATGCCAACAAAAATCACAACAAAAGAAATAGCCATGTCATCAAATCGTATCATTTTAGCCTATGAATTCTTTATTCATGAAAAAATTCAATTTTGATAAAACCTATTTAATTTGGAACAAGCTTGGGGGTTTACATCCCTCATTAGGCCTACATGTATTTAATAGATTGGTTGGGCCAGCCATTAAGATTTTAGGACTTTGTTAAAATAAATCCTATAAAATCTTTTTACTTACCTCCATCAACTGTCTCAGCTTTTACAAGTTTAGCTCTTGTTCTTTTACCCTTGGCTGTGATAAATCTGTCGAATTTCTTACATATTATGCAGACAGGTGGTAATATGCAGCTTTTTTTCTGTACCAGACGATCCAAGCGTTGTTTCTGTTTTCCTCCTTTTGGTGTGCTGTAGTTGTTGTTGGCCAAAACCTTCTGTTCTAGATCGTAATAGTTTTGGAGAGGAAATCCTCTGAGCCGACTCAGCTTTGGCTGTCTGCCTCTTTCTAGCGGCAGCTATTCGCTTCTTGTCGACAAACCATCGATAACAAGTAGGATGAAAGCCTGTACCGCTCGGTAGATCTTCACATTCGAGATGTTGTAGTGGTTCAGTGTTCTCGACAATTGTCCGCTCAATCCCGTCAGTTTCCTTCCAGTCAGAACAACATTTACGGAATGTATCCCACCTCTTTTTCGAAAACGGTTCAGAGTCTTCATTTCCAACTGATGGGAGGTGCATAAGACATTTATACTTTGCTGCAGAAGGGGTTTTTTGGCGATTTTCTCTCTCCATGCTGCCCTCCATGGGCGCAGCCATCTTTGTTTATACTACGTCACGACCTACTTAGGCGCTTGCTCATTGGCTGGAAAGCTAACCTAGATTACTCTTCATCGTGCTAATTTTGAACGTTTTCAAGGTGCTATAACTATCAGTGTGCGTGGTTTTGAATGGAGAACTTTTTATTCTACGTTCTAAATATCGTTATCAATCATTCTACGTAAAAATTATGTAGTTCCACGAGATGTGCCACGAGAGTGAAATATACAAGTTACAGCTACCGGCCTAGCATGTGCACACGGACTTCTTCTGTCTGCTTGACTGCGTGAAGCGAGTGATTTCATGCACATTGTTTGCTAGGGAATCCCCTCAAATTAAATAACTTCCCAGCCACAAAATGGCCTTTTTTTGAGATTTTACAAGAATAAACATCACAATGACTGACTAAATTTCAGAGGGAACTAATTTTCACTGATTTTATGAAATCGAAAGGCCGTCTAGCTTAAAGACTTTTTTTTTTTTTAAAATTATTATTTTTTTAATTTTATGTTACACACAGCTTTTGGGAGAACTCTTGCTGGACAGACACAACTTTACAGTCATGACCAAATACATTAGTCGAGCCGAGAACCTGAAACTGATGATGAACCTGTTGAGAGATAACAGCCGCAACATCCAATTTGAAGCTTTTCATGTCTTTAAGGTATGTTTCTCTTGGCAACCTGACTACTGTCTCTGGCTAGTAGAAATATGCGGGAGTACTTTAATGACTCCCTCCTTTTTGGAGTTGGGCAATAATCCAACTTTTGCATAGTGTGATAGATTTCATTTTCTGATGTTAGTATGTTCTTGTTAATATTTTGCATTACTTTACAGGTATTTAGCAGACACTCTTATGCAGAGTGATGTACAACAGGAGACTCACATACCCACAGTAGTGAGCAGCCCAGGGAGCAGTTGGGGGTTCAGTGCCTTGCTCAAGGGCACTTCAGCCATTCCTGCTGGTCCAGGGAATCAAACCTGTGACCTTTTAGTCCCAAAGCTGCTTCTCTAACCTTTAGGCCATAGCTTCCCCAATATTTAGCTCTGTTTTACATTTCTTGCCCACAGGCTGTGTAAAATCTATCTTTAAAGGTGGCATACCTCTTTTTTTCCATAAGCAGACACAGGTCCCTGAGATCTTAAATGTCTGTTGCATGGTTTGGTCAAAATAATACAGCCCTGTTTGAAACTGCTGGTTTGAGTACCTGTTCCTTTAAATGATACACTGCTTATCCCACCCCACTTTTCCATTGGCCAGTCATGTAGCACTTTCTTCATGACTTTTTTTTTTTTTTTTTTTTTTTTTAAAATTTATAAATCCACCGAACAGGGGCGGCACGGTGGTGTAGTGGTTAGCGCTGTCGCCTCACAGCAAGAAGGTCCGGGTTCGAGCCTCGTGGCCGGCGAGGGCCTTTCTGTGCGGAGTTTGCATGTTCTCCCCGTGTCCGCGTGGGTTTCCTCCGGGTGCTCCGGTTTCCCCCACAGTCCAAAGACATGCAGGTTAGGTTAACTGGTGACTCTAAATTGACCGTAGGTGTGAATGTGAGTGTGAATGGTTGTCTGTGTCTATGTGTCAGCCCTGTGATGACCTGGCGACTTGTCCAGGGTGTACCCCGCCTTTCGCCCGTAGTCAGCTGGGATAGGCTCCAGCTTGCCTGCGACCCTGTAGAAGGATAAAGCGGCTAGAGATAATGATGAGATGAGAATCCACCGGACACTGTGGCTGGTGGATTCTGAATCATCTTTTTACCAGTCACTTTCTTGTTTTAACTGGAAGTGTGTAACTGTATGTGAAGAATAATGCAGGAAGAGCTACAATATTCAAGCATGCTCATTTTGGTAAATTGGCTATTTTATTTCATAAGTTAAATATTTAAACTTGAGGAAAGTACTGATATTCTCTCTCATGCATGCACGTAGAGACAACTGTGAACTGATGGAAGTTGCATTTGATGAGTTGGGCAGGTTTAAAATAAATAAATAAAAACACTAACCATTCATGGTTTAGTGTCTCTCTTGACTGGGAGATTGAGAGTTCTACTTGCAGTTGGGTCATACCAAAGACCATTATCAAAATGGTACCTACTGCCATCTGTCGAGGCACACCGCAGTACAGATGTGAGTGGGGAGTCAAACTCTTGCAGTTACCAGAGGACTGGCCCCCCCACTGTAACCCTAGCTATGTAATAGGTGAGAGGCTGAGGGCTCCTGAAAGGGACATCGGTGCTGCCCAATCCGCCTCAAGGGCCTGGTTAGTACTGGGACAGGAGACTGCTTGGGAAGATCAGGTCCTGGCATGGGAATGGACTTGAACCATTCATGGGACTCCCCTTTCTTGGCTTTTCTCCACTTCTCATTAAAAAAAAAAATTGGCCCGTCTCCCCTGGGAGGTTTTCTCTGCAGACCTCCTAACCCCTACGGTGTAACATTTATTTATTTGGGCTCAATGCAAGCCTAGGCTGCTTGACCTGAGGTTATTCCCTTTTTAACAGTTACTTGAGTGTTCAATGCTCATGTTAGCACTAGTTAGCATTTTATGCTCAAGTTGCCACATTGAGTCGTCTTGTTTCACTTGGACACTTTAACGAGGAGACAAAGTGTCCAAGTGAAACAAGCAGACTCGTGATTCAGTCTGCGTTGTGGAACATTACAAATGGTTCTCTTACAGTTGCATTATTTCTTTGTATGTGCTACTTTTATTTACCCAACACTGTGGCTGGTAGGTTGAGCAAATTCACATGCCACTATGCAGAATCACCCACATTTGGCAGGTAATGGGTGCTAATTTCCAACACTGGTGTAAATGCTTAGATGAGGGGGTGTCATAATTCAACGAGCTCCTTGTGAGACAGAAAGGGGAGCCAAATTTGAATGGCTTGTTGAAGCCCATGTTTTCTGAAATGGGCAGCCCAAAAGAAACTGACTGGGACGTCTCATTTTAGAGTTTGTGGGTTGGTAGGCACTCCAGATGCCTAAATATGCATAAGCACTGAAAAAGTGAGGGGTTTTTTCCCCCCATAAGTCTCCTTTAAATTATGCCATGTCACAAACTGCTTCCTTTATAAATGTTTGCTCACTACATATGAGAGAACATCACTAATTGGCTGTACGTTCTGTATCATGCAATGCATGACTAATGAAGTTAAGGCTCTGGCAAATGTCTAAATATTTTGTAATTTTAACTTGTACCTGTTATTTACTGTACAACCTATCATTACATTGTTGGCATAATGTGGTGATGCTGTTGTCACAATACCAAAAGGTTTAAGTACTAGGTACAGTATTGAGAGTCTTGATAGCAGGTAGGAAAAAGATTACTTTGATTAAAATGGATAAATGTTAAAATGTGGCAATACAGAAGTAATTGAGAAACCACAAATCATTAAAACCAACCAAAATGCAGATTCTTGGCTATTATGACGCATAAGTAACTCAATGATGCAAATCTGGTTTCATTTAACATGTTTTGAAGTCACTTAGAGACACGTAGCACTGAACAGTTGGCAGGTAGGAGGCCGTTGCTGTTGTGAACGTTTTAATTAAGCAATATTACGCACACACAAGTGCAGTTATAGTGAATATCAGCATGGCTGTGATTTCGGCCTTAGGTGTGAGGCTGCAGGTCAAGTATCGCAGAGCTAACTGTTGTTAAATATTAGTTATAGAAGTGATGGTTATAGCCTGATTACTGTACAACCTCAAACTGCACTGTGTTCGTGTACCGATAAGCAGTACTATTTCACCAAGTTATGGTGTTTGTGTTTTTTCACATCTCTTTTTGAACACCAACATTCAGTCGCCATCAAAATCAGGCTTTATAAAAATTAGTTGATTCGTTTATTACAGACTTGAAGAAAAGGGTTACTACACAAGAAAAGCAGTTAACCTTTGAACTCATTAATCAAGTCTTAGTTGAAGTCGTTATGCTTGCCAGCCATATTTTTCCCCCCAAGTTGCACATTGGCCATTTTCTCATGGAGGGATTTATAACTTATTTTTCACACTGGATTTGTTGTGTTCAATGCTAGTCTTTATCAGGAAGATAAAAATATGCCCAAGTCTCACACTCTTTGAGCTTGCCACTGTATGGGTTTAAAATGACCACTTTTTAAGTCAGTACAGTTGCATTAAAAAGCAATATTGGAATGAAGGGTTGTCTTGGATGGCGCTATCCCTCATTTTAACCACTATGATGCTAGATTAAATAGCCTCAGCTTTTAAATTTAAACGAGCTTTTTGTTTGCTTATCAGGTGTTTGTGGCAAATCCAAATAAGACACCACCTGTTTTGGACATCCTGTTGAAGAACCAGTCCAAACTGGTGGAGTTCCTGAGCCAATTCCAAACAGACCGCTCAGAGGACGAGCAGTTCTGCGATGAAAAGAACTATCTCATCAAGCAGATACGAGATCTCAAGAGGCCCACACCACTGGAGGAAGCATAAAGGACAAAAGAACAGGATTGAACAGTTGGGATGGTGACGTGTTTTATGCAGTTGAGGAAATAACAAAGTATGACGAACAGGCCTCTCTCAGATCCCATTTCTTTGCAGCTGACCTCCAAGAAGCGTAAAAAATATTGTAGTCAATATGTGCAAACTCAGTTTTATTTTGTTTTTTCCCCTTTGCCTAGGAAAAAGTGTGAATTTGCTGTGCGAAAAGCAAGAGGGACCCAACACTCTTTTAACCCCCCACCCCGTACATGAAACATTTATGTTGGATTATTTTGAGCCTTCTGATTTTCTGGCATCAGTCTCTCTGCAGCTCTTGACTGAACTGTTTATCCATGATTATAAAAGCAGCTTAAATAATTAGTTGAGCCCTTTCCAGGGCACTTAAATTCCCCCCTCTTTTAATGAAGCAGGAATTGAAGTGCTTAAGGAGGAAAGTCATTTCTACTACATTTCAAGTCTTGGGTAGGCTCTTAAAGCTGTTTTTAGAGGTGCATTAAAAGCAAATGTTAACATTTGAAGCAAAGATGTAGATCACAGATATCACGAATTTACAAAGTAAGGCACACTTTTTATGCCAGCCTTATAATTAAATAAACTTCCCTTCTCTCCAAAAGATAATTGGAAATGTTTTTAACATTTCAAAGGGGAATTTCCAGCAAAACTGGCTAGAATGCAGAACTTGTAGGCGTTATAGGTTTACCGTATCATTTCTGACCGCATGCTCGTTGCTCAGTGGTTACATTATTTAAAAAGCATTGATTGGTTGATGCTCTCAAATAGTATTTATACTATTATTCTGATTTAGTTTGGTCAGCATATTTAACTGGATGTGAGGCTAATTAAGATGTGGGTTTTTTTGTTTGTTTTTTTAAATGGCTATTGTTAAATTTATTAGCTGTGAGACTAATTCTGGGTATGCATATTTCACTGATGTACACATGGAACATTTTAACTTGCACTGTAAAATTGTAAAAATGATTTACAGATCCATGTTTGATGCTTCTTAGGTGCTGCGTTTTGAATTTCAGCCTACGCACATGAACTTAGTGACCATTTAAAGCCTTTTACAGGTGCCACACACGTACTTAACACCATTTTCAACCCATCATCTGTACTGTCAACCTTGAACGAGTCAAAACTGTGGTAATGTGTTCTATCTTAAGATTGTATTTTAGGTTCAAATCTATATTGCACTTTTCAGTACATCTTATGGGAAGGTCTTTTTGAATGGAAACACACAACCTGATTCTACTGAAAGGCCTTTGTTGAATTAGTTTATCTTAAGTTCAGCTTTGTATTCAGTGTACTGTTTTGCATAAATTCTTCTCTTATATACCTCATAGGTTTTGAGTTCCTTAAGTGCTGTGTACTTAAGTGTCCTTTCCCCCCTTGACCAGTTTTATGATAAATTACCATGACCGTGATGTCAGTTATGCATAAAAATGTAAACTCTTAACACATTTTGCCCTTCAGTTGCTGAATAGGATCTACAAGGGAAAACATTAACTGTGATATGTGCTGGTACGGTACTCTTGAATGTGAGCTGATATTTTTCTCAGTGTATGTAGATGTTTTAGTTTTTTGACTTTGTAGAGTAAAAATCCCTTTTACTGTAGCATGATAGTGCCAAGGACAAGCAGATGCGTACAGCAAGTAGAGTGCAGGGTTTAATAAGATCAACACATGTAACTGACTGCCTTCGTCTTTTACAAATGGTACAAAGTGGGACTGTGAACTTCCATCATACCAAGATGTGTCTTTCTGTACTGAGTCAGCACAAGCTTATTAGTTTATCTTAAACTTTAAACCTATATAATAGTCAAATACAGGAACAGTGGGACAAAAATGAATTCAATTGTTGGGCTAAATAGTTTTATATAAAGAGTGGTGCAGTTTTGGACAGGATACAAATGCCACGCTTTGTCACCTGGTTTTCATAACTGCTATGTCTGTTGATAAAAATGACAATATCCAATGCTTACTAAATTGTGTGGGGTTTCTGGCTTCAGGATTAAATAAGTTTTACTCTACTTTCAGTTTCCTGCATGTTTTCTGTTGTCTGTTCCACTATATAAGGATGTGTACATAAAAGGTTTATCTGAAGACGTATTGCAAATGAACTGTGCATGGCTCAATCCTTTGGAAAAAAAAATTGCTTGAGAAACAACTTAAGTCAGTTTAAAGAGGCCACCAGAGTTCTGGTAAAGTTGTAAATATGCTGCTTGAACAACCTTCTGAAAGTATATTAGCAGCATAACTCATGGGGCATGAGTTATGCTGCTAATATAGTTTCAGAAGGTTGTTCAAGCAGCATATTTACAACTTTACCAGAACTCTGGTGGCCTCTTTAAACTGACTCCCCCCCCCCCCCCCCCCCCCCCCAAAAAAAAAAAAAAAAGGTGTAGAAGAAATTGCTATTTTGGGGGAAAGCAACTACAGTGCCGGAGTGTGTGTATATACACAGGCTGCCCCCGTGTTCTTTGCTCCTAGTCCCACAAGAGCAAATTCTCTTTAGACCTTTCCAAGCTTTTTTCATGGACCTGGTTCAATCCTTTAAGTATTTGGACAGGAGAAACCCTACATGTTGCAGTGATGTGGCTTAAAATGAACACTGGACTTTCTTGTCTTGGCTGAGTCACTGGTTATTAAAATGTTGGCCCAGGTGCTCTGGAGCTGCGAGTTCTGCACAAGTCTCCTCCACCTTCCTCTGCAGGCTCACCACAAAAATTATTGAAAGGTCCAATACCTTCATTTTTTTTTTTTTAAATCAAGTCATTTTTATGCCAGTACTACAACCCCAATTCCAAGAAAGTTGGGACAAAGTACAAATTGTAAATAAAAACGGAATGCAATGATGTGGAAGTTTCAAAATTCCATATTTTATTCAGAATAGAACATAGATGGCATATCAAATGTTTAAACTGAGAAAATGTATCATTTAAAGAGAAAAATTAGGTGATTTTTAAATTTCATGAAAACAACACATCTCAAAGTTGGGACAAGGCCATGTTTACCACTGTGAGACATCCCCTTTTCTCTTTACAACAGTCTGTAAACATCTGGGGACTGAGGAGACAAGTTGCTCAAGTTTAGGGATAGGAAGGTTAACCCATTCTTGTCTAATGTAGGATTCTAGTTGCTCAACTATCTTAGGTCTTTTTTTGTCGTATGTTCCATTTTATGATGCGCCAAATGTTTTCTATGGGTGAAAGATCTGGACTGCAGGCTGGCCAGTTCAGTACCCAGACCCTTCTTCTACGCAGCCATGATGCTGTAATTGATGCAGTATGTGGTTTGGCATTGTCATGTTGGAAAATGCAAGGTCTTCCCTGAAAGAGACGTCGTCTGGATGGGAGCATATGTTGCTCTAGAACCTGCATATACCTTTCAGCATTGATGGTGTCTTTCCAGATGTGTAAGCTGCCCATGCCACACGCACTAATGCAACCCCATACTGTCAGAGATGCAGGCTTCTGAACTGAGCGCTGATAACAACTTGGGTCGTCCTTCTCCTCTTTAGTCCGAATGACATGGCGTCCCTGATTTCCATAAAGAACTTCAAATTTTGATTCGTCTGACCACAGAACAGTTTTCCACTTTGCCACAGTCCATTTTAAATGAGCCTTGGCCCAGATAAGACGTCTGCGCTTCTGGATCATGTTTAGATACGGCTTCTTCTTTGAACTATAGAGTTTTAGCTGGCAACAGCAGATGGCACGGTGAATTGTGTTCACAGATAATGTTCTCTGGAAATATTCCTGAGCCCATTTTGTGATTTCCAATACAGAAGCATGCCTGTATGTGATGCAGTGCCGTCTAAGGGCCCAAAGATCACGGGCACCCAGTATGGTTTTCCGGCCTTGACCCTTTCGCACAGAGATTCTTCCAGATTCTCTGAATCTTTTGATGATATTATGCACTGTAGATGATATGTTCAAACTCTTTGCAATTTTACACTGTCGAACTCCTTTCTGATATTGCTCCACTATTTCTCGGCGCAGAATTAGGGGGATTGGTGATCCTCTTCCCATCTTTACTTCTGAGAGCCGCTGCCACTCCAAGATGCTCTTTTCATACCCAGTCATGTTAATGACCTATTGCCAATTGACCTACTGAGTTGCAATTTGGTCCTCCAGCTGTTCCTTTTTTGTACCTTTAACTTTTCCAGCCTCTTATTGCCCCGTCCCAACTTTTTTGAGATGTGTTGCTGTCATGAAAATTTCAAATGAGCTAATATTTGGCATGAAATTTCAAAATGTCTCACTTTTGACTTTCGATATGTTGTCTATGTTCTATTGTGAATACAATATCGGTTTTTGAGATTTGTAAATTATTGCATTCTGTTTTTATTTACAATTTGTACTTTGTCCCAACTTTTTTGGAATCGGGGTTGTACAACAAACAGTAAAATCTGTTCTCATCAAAAGGTCACGGTATCCATTTTATAGCTGTACATTAAACACCTTTAGCTTAAGAAAAATATTCTGGTAAAGCTGATATAGCAATTTTACTGTCTGTGTTTATTTTAATGGGACAATAACCTGCGTGTAAGACTCGTATGATTGCAATTAACATCATTAGACATTAGGCTATGATAAGCCTACCTTAAATTCTACCAGAAATCCACCAGCATCGTGGCTGACCCCACACACCCCTCACACAATCTCTTCACCCTCCTGCCATCTGGAAAAAGGTACTGAAGCATTCGGGCCTTCACAGCCAGACTCTGCAACAGTTTCTTCCCACATGTTATCAGACTCCTCAACTCTGAGGCACTGGACTGATTTCTCATGGACTGCTAAACACACCACTCACACTGCAGTACTTGCACAGTGGACAATATTGCACTATTGCTTACAGTGGTTACAATCTCTCTCACATGCACGCACGCGCGCACACACTCAAGGTTTACATTTATTTATTACATTTTCATACACTACTTCAATTCCTCATGCCATCAGACTCCTCAACTCAGGCTGATTCTTACGAACTGTTGAACACACCACTCACACTGCAATCTTTGCACGGTGGACAATAATGCACTATTCCCTTACAATGTTTACAATGTCTCTTGTGCACACAAGGTTTACATTTATCTATTCCCTTTCATATACTACCTCAATATGCACACTCAACTCTGCACCTTATGTTGCTTGTGTCTGCACTTTATATTGTGTCGTTTATTGTTGTCTATTGTGTCATTTACTGTCTGCAGTGTTGCACTCTTGCACGTTATATGTAGACTTGTAGTCCTGTGATGTTTAATGCAGCACCATGGTCCTGGAAAAACGTTTTGTTTTAACTGTGTACTGTACCAACTGTATATGGCTGAAATTACAAAAAGACCTTGACCTTGAGGGCCCTCTGTCAATGCTCGGCTCTTGGAACTGTCCTAACACACACACACACACACACACAGTGGCGCCTCTCTCTAAATTTTTTCTGAACCTGGTTTGGGTATCATTTTGCAGGTCATTTAAGAGGTCTGCTAGATAGATGTGCTTCCTAGACTCAGTCCTGTCAGATGGCAGTTCTTCAGCAGGGTAGGACTTCTAAGGAAGTGAAATGAAGTGGAAACAGCTTTTCCACCCAGTGATGGTTGGAGTCAAGTTATTCACACGGTCCTGAACTGCATTCAGTCATTTTTTAAATTTATTTAAAAACATGATAAAGGGGCGGCACGGTGGTGTAGTGGTTAGCGCTGTCGCCTCACAGCAAGAAGGTCCGGGTTCAAGCCCAGCGGCCAACAAGGGCCTTTCTGTGTGGAGTTTGCATGCTCTCCCTGTGTCTGCGTGGGTTTCCTCCGGGTGCTCCGGTTTCCCCCACAGTCCAAAGACATGCAGGTTAGGTTAACTGGTGACTCTAAATTGAGCGTAGGTGTGAATGTGAGTGTGAATGGTTGTCTGTGTCTATGTGTCAGCCCTGTGATGACCTGGCGACTTGTCCAGGGTGTACCCCGCCTTTCGCCCGTAGTCAGCTGGGATAGGCTCCAGCTTGCCTGCGACCCTGTAGAAGGATAAAGCGGCTAGAGATAATGAGATGAGATGAGATGAATAACAAGACGAAAAAGAAGCAGCAGCAGGAGTGACGGAAGCAACAGCTGTTCGGGTTGTGAAATATCGCCATCTAGCGGTGAACCTGCAAAATGCACACCAGCTCTTTTTTTTTTTTTTTTTTTATCATCAAAAACATAAAGTTTGCTGAGACGGGCAGCCTGTCCGCGGTGTGCCAGCCTCTCGCACCGAGTCGGCTGGGATTGGCTCCAGCTTCCCCCGCGACCCTGACGTATAAGCAGGATAGATAGATGGATGGATAAAGTTTGTTACCGGTAGCAAGAAGCTTTTATATTCAATTACTATTATATAAAATTCTAACTTAATATAAAAATAAAATGAACACTGTCTAAAAACATACTATAATTATGCTTTATACATCGGAACATGTATGTAGGAAATGTAACAAGACGGCGATTATTCAGTGCTGGACACGTTATTCTCTGTGTTCATACTGCCCCCTGCTGCTCTGACCTAGCAATAACACTTATAATATCGCACTGCCCCCTGCTGGTCTGACTAATAATACTTCTGAATATCATACTACCCCCTGCTGCTTTGATTTAGCAATAACACTTATATCGCACTGCCCCCTGCTGGTCTGACCTACAAATAACACTTCTAAATATCACACTGCCCCCTGCTGCTCTGACCAAGAAATAACATTTCTAAATAATAATTAAATAATGTCGAAGCGGTCAATCAAAAAAAAGCCAAATTACATTCCCCCCCGACTCTGATTATAAAAGGATTATTATCTCATGATAAGACATTTCCCCCCACTTACTTTATATTGTATTTTATTTATATACTTTTATGGCTGCTGTTTTCTTTGAGTGCTACCAAAGTTTTATTGTATAACTACAATGACAGTAAAGTCTTATATATAAACAGTGAACACTTAACCGATTAAACTGAGGGCTGAGACTTATAACATCTTGGTTTTGCCTAATGTCAGACTAATGTGCCTAATGCACATGCAAAAATGTTTACTCTGTATAACCTAATTTTGTTATAAGAATAGTTTTAAGAGTTATAAGAATAGTTATAAGAAACGACTTTACGTTTCTTATTTCTTATCAATTAGGTCCATCAAACCAAATTATTCAGCATATTTAGAAATAGTTAAAGTTCAGATCAGATATCAAGTCAAGCAAAGAAAACTAACTGGAAAGTGCAGAAATGCATCGAAATCAGAATCAGCAAGTTATTTATTTATTTTTGGTTTCTTTGATAATATTAAAGCCTAAAAGGAATCCAGCCGATGTAGTTCTACAGAATAAACCTTGTTTCATAGTAGGAAGGCATGTTGTAATGTAACGGGTTACTTTTTCAAATAGACACAACACTATTAGTAATAAATAAGTGAATAGAGTTCTCGGGGCTGGTGGCTTAGAGGGAAATCCAGCCGGGAATGTTTAGGGAAACTCTGCCTTTGATGCACAATACAATGGCCCTATAGAGTTGTGGGGGTAGGGTTTACACAGGTCAGAGGTCATTTCAGCCTTCCTACGGCTTTCCAGCTATTCGATAAGGCGCCTAACCAAAAAGGAAATACTAATCCAACAACACACTTAAAATGCTTGGCCAACTTTAACTCTAAACGCCATTTTCTTGGGTTTGTTGGACTTGAATTCGGGTTTAAATGAACAGGTTTTTGCTGGTTGGCTATATACATCCTCTCTCTGCTCTTACCCAACCCCCAGCAAACAAAACACACACACAAAAGGATGCTCTTCAATTACATGCATGACATAACTTTTTATGTTCCATCGAGAACTGAAGGCATGGTTTCAACTTGTAACATCTAGCTGGGCTACACAGAGTTTTGGTTTGGGATTAAGATTAGTGTATGATTTAAAAAACAACAACAACAACAACAACAACAACTAGCACATCCCAAAGGAGATTATTATTATTATTATTATTACTCCAAGTCAGACAAAAACTTAAGAAATAGACTATGAGATTTACCACTTTATAATCCAAAGAGTCTAAGTTATTAGGACTACAGTATTGATTGGCTCTTTTGTTCCTTACTACTAGCTTTTTTTTTCTTACATTAAGGACGAACATCAATAGATTGTGCAGTTTTATGTTACTTCTTCGGATTTTCAGTAGTTATAATTGTTTCAAAGAAGATTCAAGAATCAAATTGACTAATCAAGCATTATAATATGAGCTTATAATGTTTAGCTTATTTTAGACCAGTGGAAAAAAAAAAAAGGTTTCAGAGGCGGAGCTTAGCTATCAGACTGCGTTCATGGGTTTTAATAAAAGGGAATCAAAGACGGAGGAGCCGCAATAATTATGCAAATGGAATTGTAGCGGATGTTGTCGTGCCCTGAGTGTAGGAGGTTTTCTGGTGTGTGTGTGTGTGTGTGTGAGAGAGAGAGAGCGCACACACACTCGGGAGGCGCCCAACACAAACCCAACACATGACCAGACGTTCGCGCCTCTTTTGGATCCTTGAAGATTCAAAACAAGTTTTGGAGGTAATTGACACATTTAAATTCTATTCCGGTGATAACGATCAGTTTTTACAAATGAACTTTCTGCTACTTTGTTTGCGATTTCATGACTTTAATATGCGTCTAAAACTCCTCGTGTTTTCGTTGGAGAGTCTTTGAGGCTTTTGTGTGACAGACCAGAGCTTCCCTGGGACACAACAATAGTTCACATGTAGACGAGTGCGCAGCGCCTTTATTACAGTATATTCATGATTGGGGAAAAAACCCAAGCTTTTTTTTTTTTTGAAATTAAAGAGATGCTTTAGTTCTGTTTGAATGGTTATTTTGATTTCTTTTTAAATTATTTCCACCATCATGATTTAACATGAAGTCTAAATGACTTGTTAGATTATTAGGAAATGTAAACACCCAGGTGGAAGCTATGATCAGCCAATAACATTTGAACTTAGACCTAAAGTGTATCTGTATCCAGGTTTTTTTTTCTTTTTCAAAAATAAAAAATGTTTTCTCCACCTATATTATTCACACTTATCAGCTCTATAATGTGATCTGTTGGTTATTGTGTTGCTCTCAACCAGTGGGTTTTAGAGGTGAAACCCAACCCATACTTCAAAGTGTGGGCTTCCCTCGAGTCCAGGTAAAGGTCTATTAGGGCCCTAAATTGGTTTCACAGCAACATTCTCTAACTTTGGACAAATTAATCAGTCAAATCCTGGTTCTTTCACGAGGCTGCTGTAAGCTCCTATTTCCATTTAAACGCACCACACAGGAAATTAGTAGAGTTTGTGACACTGTTTTAAGACTTGGTACACTTTCTGCCTTTATACATTTTCCACCAGCAGTCCTTGTGGTTGATCGAACCTCCCCATCCCCCTTTAAACGTGTTGTGTTCGAGACCATCTGCAGCCTGAAAGCAACACAGCGATTTGCACGAGGTCACACACACTTCAGGCCTGCCGGCTGTGCTGCTTTATCAGCTTCTCCTCCTCTTATTTTCTAATAGTTGTAAAATACGGGGTCACATAGCGAAATCCTGCTGGAGTTTCTGAGAAGCTGATCATCTGCAACAATGAGGAGACACTTCTGGAGACCAGGCCTTCTGCTGCTTTATTTATTTATTTATTTATTTATTTATTTATGAGGTCACAAGGGAAATGCCATGTTTTATGTGTGTGTATATATTTAATAGGTTGAGAGTGATCTCAGTTCCGTCAGGTTGTAAATTTTGTGTTGGGTTTTTGGTTGGTTTCTTCCGTTCTCCTCGATGGAGGCCCTCCATTTTGATGAGGAAGGGCGCGTGGAAAACACGCTGCTCACCAGCTCGAATAGTGACTTCTATTGAATCCGGTTTGTTATTCCAGATTAATGCGGATTTCATATTTTCACCACAAAACTGAAAACGTTCTGGCAGGAAGGCTAAAACTTCACTCGCTTAAGTAGCCTAATTTATTATTATTATTATTATTATTATTATTATTAGTCCCAATAATAAAGGCTTGGGAAGGCCACGTGACTTCATCAAACTCGCCCCAGAGTTATTTCAGTAGCCCAGGAATGTTTTATACAAGAGGTTTATTTCCGTCACGTGATTGGTCATCAAACTACCAAATTAGTCGAGGTCGTTTTTTTTTTTTTTTCTAACTACCTTTGGCAACTTTGTTGGAGGACGTCATGCTTTCGTCTCCATTGTTTGTTTCTCCCCAACGTTACTCCAAAAACTGAACGGATTTTGATGAAAATTTGTGGAAAGGTGGCTATGGGCCGAGGAACAAATGATTAGATTTTGATGCAAATCCGGATTTGTACCTACTGGGATCCAGGATTTTTTTTTTTTGGGGGGGGGCTGTTCCTAACGTAACAACAACAAAAAAAGCACAGATTTTGATGTAATTTGGTGTCCAGCTTTAATATTATCCGAGGTCCAAGTGATTTTTATTTTTTTTTTGATGATATATGTCTTGGCAGGGGTATACACTCTACTGAGAGCCCTTCGAGTTTACACGAGTTTTTTTTTTTTTTTTTTTGGGTGGGCCAAGTAAATGAGGTGACTTATGCATTCAATGTCCAGATTATGAAACTAATGTTGGGATTTAAAATTTCACATGATTGTGGTTGATTCCATAACATGTTTTCATGAATCTGCTGAAGTGTCTGTTTCTGGCAATTGATTTTTCCGCCCTCATATTTTCAAGTCTGTGCATTTATTAAAAAAAAAAAAAAAAAATCCACTGTCCAGCAAGAAAAGTAAAGTTGATTTGTTTATTTTTGGGCAATTCTTATACGATTTTCCAGTGATCATATGTTTCACTTATGTTTAATCCGGTCATTTGGGATTATTGTAGCTAATTTGCTGTGATTGTTTTTTTCTCCTTCAGGTTGTCTGAAGATTTCTGTGGATTCTGCCTTCCCTTCAGTCACCCTGAATTGGAGTCGGTGCTTATAAGCAAACTAAGGCCATCTCCACTTTTCCTGTTAAGGTGCATCTTGTGTAGTCAGTGAAGTAGTGTAGTATCTACTGCGCTAGATGCTCCTTCCGGCAGGAGACAGTGTACATTAAAACAACTGGAAGCCACGTCCTGTGTGAAGCATGAGTAAACCTCCTTGTGTTATTGGTCCTGCTGCTCTATTTGTTAACAAACTCTCCAAAGAGTGTTTAATTCCTTTGTGTGCATTTGGCTTGTGGTCCAGCAGTTCCAAAGTGCTCACAGTGCAGATAGTGGCCGCTGATCTACTGCAGTGTGTGCACTTCATGTATTGCTGGTCATCTGCATCAGGACAGTTGGAGCAACGCTGGAAATGCCCTGTTGCATGGCGAGTTTTGCAGGTTTGCATCCAGCTTTAATATAGTGTTGTGCAAATCCATGCAAAACTGGCGGTGACGGGGGGAAAACTGCATCAGTTATCCTAAACCTAAAATTAGTCATGACATAACCTACTTTTGGGTTTGAGTTATACTGCAATACCACTGTAGCCTATGTGTATACCTTTTTAGACAATCATGTAAACTTGTGCATTTGGTTGTTTTCACCACTTGATATAGCCTACAAAAGCATGGCTTATATAAAAATACTTTGGTCAATCTTGTTCTAATTGCATGCAAATGTTTGTCTTGCTGTTTCCGGGTGGATGACTTTGCAATTTTAGCGATACTCAATTTTCTCTGAAAAATTGCACGGTATCCATCTGTAATCCGCCAGATCACGTGACCCACAGCAGCACAGTATGTTTTGAAACCGCAACAGTCGTGATCAGTCTACTTGGGCTGGTTCGAAGTGTCCTAATCAGCCTTTTTTACATATTGGTAAATGAAAATACTCTTGGACAGTATTTGGTGTTAAATAATCTCTTTTTGACACGCATGCATACAGTAAGACCACCAGATGGCGCTGTAGACTCGCGTAAACGAAATGTGTTTTCCTGGAACATTTTGGAAATGTTTGCTTCTTGTTGTCCAACATAATCATGGTGAAATGAAAATCTGTGAATGTTAAACTGAGTCGTGCATTACATATCAATTCTTCCTCAGAGTTTTTAAATGTTGAACAATAAACAGATTTTACAAAGTGGTTTTTTTTGTCTCTACATGTGCATTTCGTTGTGGGGATATTGTAGCTGTACGATATTTTATCTAGGTCTTGCACAGTAAGCTATGGACAGTTTAATAAGAAACTTGAATGGCGAGACAGACCTTGCATTGTTTGTTTGTATCAAGAAATGCAATTTTAAAGTAGCCTTCTAGAGGGTTGACCTACTTCAGTGTTTTTGTTTTTAAGATAAGATGGCCTTTTATCATCATCCCACAAGGGGAAATTTACATTGTTACAGCAGCAAAATATATAAAGAGAAAAAGATAAGGCAGTGAAGGAGTAGTGCAAAAGTACTAAATATACAAAAAAGGATGTGTGATGATACATTAACAGGTTTTTTGGTACGGAAGATAAATTAGCATTATTAGTGTGCTAAGCTATAGATTTTCTTATACTGTATCTAGCAGAGCATTTTTTAAAGGATTTTCCACTAGGAGACCAACTGGTCTGGGCAATACAGTCACAGGCCCCAGAGTCCATGCGGCTGCGGCATATTCTGTGATGCAAAGTGGTTCACCAATCACCATACAGACAAACACACTACAGTGACTACACAGCTATCAAGAGCAATTACCAAGCACAAATGTTATGTCAAATACACTCAAAGTTACACAGTAATGACATCGGATTCTGACATCAGCCATCTCAGTAACCAATTTTAGTTTTGTTTTTCTTAACCAACATGATCTTGTGTGTATATCTTTTTAACATAGATCTTCATTTTCCTTGTTAAATGTATACTTACATGGTACTTGGTTAATTAATTGCTGGTCTCCCAGTGAAGCTGGTTTGGCATTGACTAGGAGACCAAATCTGGCCACTGGGAGACCATTTGGTCTCACTATGGGGTTGTTTTACAATCAGGGTACAAAGTTTGTGTCACAGGGGTCCAAAATTAAAAAACAAAAACTATCAAATCTGCACTTTTGGAAATTAATACACATATGAACATAGGCATGTGTAATAGTTTGTATTATAACAAGCTTAAGTGTAGCTTTAAGCAGGGCTGGGAGAAACAAATGAAGTGATTCTCGGAGAGGACTTTTTTTTTTTTTGACAATTCAGAATCCACTACTTCCATAGTGCTTTTAAATATAAGGCTGTAAGCTTTGTGTTAGTTGTCTCTAATATTTATGTCCCAATATCTTGACCACATTTTAGGATGAAAATAATCATTTTAGATATGTTATTTTATATTGAAAAATTAGCTCTCTCGGAGAGGACTTTTTTTTTGACACAATTACATACTGATTTGATCAAAATAGTCTGAAAACTTACTGGCATTCAACATTAAAACTTAACTATGTTTCCAATGATATGGAACCAAATATTTGTTTTATGGTATAAAGAATGATGTAAGTGCATCCCTTTTGGAGCTACCTGTGGTCAAAAAAGCACTTTTTCTAAATGACACGAGTAATTTTGCTAAATATGACATATATTGCCATACATTCATCAAAAATAACGTTATCACCCTTTTTTTTTTTTTTTTTGCATGGTAAATAGAGCTATCACAGGGCTACAATAAACAACCGAGTTTATTTAGTCAAGCCTTTTGATATTGAAGATAAGTGTTAAATGTGATTTTTAGCCTGCGTACCCTGATTGTAAAACAACCCTATGTTAAAAAATGCTCTGGTATCTCGGACCTAATGCTGAAAGATGATGTATTGTCTTTATTTTGTGAGTGATCCTGAATGCACACTGGAGGGCGATGTGATGGCGCACAACGCGCGCCTCTGTACAGAACTGGCAACCCTAAAGCTGTGGAAGGAGAGTTTATAAAAGAACCCACCAGCAGCATGAAGGCTGGTCATGACAAGCGCAGATCTGCTGTTTAACTCCTGGTAACAAGGATCTGGAGGAAGAAGAAGACCAGCAGGAGAATAGTTAGTGGGCTGCTGTGTCCTAAGCAGAAGATGCTTAGTAAAGAAGGTGACTAGTGCAGACTTGAAGGACTCTAGGATTTAGGACGCGGCTCATGCTGAGTGACCAGAAAACATCTACTTTTAAGTACAATTTCTGATTGATTTTTTTTGCCCTCTCAGTGGCCATGAATGGACTAAACTTACTCGGGTCGTGGGTTTTGTGCGCTTTGTTTTTGCCGCTCTCTGAGCCCAGCGCTCAGCTCCTGAAGTGCCATGAAGTGCGCTCCTCATTCCAGTCCCTGTACCCTGGCACCAAGTGGGCTCCGGAAACACCGGTCTCAGGTAAATCACTCATGCTGGCAAAAGGGATCATTGGCTTTCTCGGTAACTACAAAGCGACACCTCTAAACAGCTTTTAGTTCTAAGAGCGCCATCTAATTGAAAGAGTCAGTCAAATCAAAGGAGCCTCCAATTCCTCTCTCACAGAGCCACATGGCTACATTTCCTTCTGTTATTCTTGCATTTCTTTGCAAAGGTGTTGCAAAACGGTGATCAGTCAAGTGACAAGTCATTATCAAAGTGTTTGATTGCTTCTCTCTCAAGAGTCATAACTCATGTATTTCCCAGATGTAATAATTCTACATCAGTGTGTCAGGATTGCCAATGTCGCCTGGGGAGAAATACAAGTGTATTCCTGTCTTGCACACTGTCTCTGCTATAGTAGTAAATTTCCTGGGGCAGCCACATTTCCCAATAGAGAAAACTGAGAAGTTCAGACAAACTAATGGACATAGTGGTTAAGTGAACCTCTGTTTGACATTTCCTTTGTTGCTTTTTAATGTCCTGCTTCAACCACACACGCATGAAATTTGACCCACAAAACAAATTTTAGTCTTGCTTTCATTACACTGCAGTATACAGTGTCAGTAAATGTAGTAATGATACTAAATCGGCAATCAAGTATTTCTCTAATGTGATGATGATCTCCCACTGAAACACTATTTTAAACAAACTGTATTTTACTAGTGAGGATTTTTTTCTGTTTCAGAGATGATAGTGTTAAAATGAGAGAAGAGCTGGCTCTTCTTCAGGGATGAACGCAGACCTTCAGATAAAGGCATTTAATCAACATAATGTTCCTTGAATTTTTTGAATTCTTCATATTTGCAATTTAAATCAGGTCTGATGAACGGGACAAAAGAGCTCCCGTAGCTTAGCATACTCCATTTCTCTATTACCTTGGAGGAAGGAATATTAACATATGACCCTCAGTGGAGTTAGACTGGAATGAAATGGAATAACTTAGAGGAACAGGAAACGAGTATCAGAGTGGTCCTACACACTTGTCCTAAAAGCTTATCATGTATTATGCATCAACTTCTTGGCATGGATCCATCAAATATAAAAGCTGATGTCTCTATGCACCTGCAGTACAAAATGATGTTTGGCAAGTTACCATAGGGGATCAAATGAAACAGGTTATGGCACAATTGTGATAAATGTTTATATGACGCGAAAGTTAAAATCTCATCTCATCTCATTATCTCTAGTCGCTTTATCCTGTTCTACAGGGTCGCAGGCAAGCTGGAGCCTATCCCAGCTGACTATGGGCGAAAGGCGGGGTACACCCTGGACAAGTCGCCAGGTCATCACAGGGCTGACACATAGACACAGACAACCATTCACACTCACATTCACACCTACGGTCAATTTAGAGTCACCAGTTAACCTAACCTGCATGTCTTTGGACTGTGGGGGAAACCGGAGCACCCGGAGGAAACCCACGCGGACACGGGGAGAACATGCAAACTCTGCACAGAAAGGCCCTCGCCGGCTACGGGGCTCGAACCCGGACGTTCTTGCTGTGAGGCGATAGCGCTAACCACTACACCACCGTGCTGCCCCGAAAGTTAAAATATTTCATCTCATCTCATCTCATCTCATCTCATCTCATTATCTCTAGCCGCTTTATCCTTCTACAGGGTCACAGGCAAGCTGGAGCCTATCCCAGCTGACTATGGGCGAAAGGCGGGGTACACCCTGGACAAGTCGCCAGGTCATCACAGGGCTGAAACATAGACACAGACAGCCATTCACACTCACATTCACACCTACGGTCAATTTAGAGTCACCAGTTAACCTAACCTGCATGTCTTTGGACTGTGGGGGAAACCGGAGCACCCGGAGGAAACCCACGCGGACACGGGGAGAACATGCAAACTCTGCACAGAAAGGCCCTCGCCGGCCACGGGGCTCGAACCCGGACGTTCTTGCTGTGAGGCGATAGCGCTAACCACTACACCACCGTGCCGCCCCGAAAGTTAAAATATTTCAATATTTTTAAAATGTATTTGAATTCCAAGTTGTGGTGAGAATTAACTTTAGGTTCGTTCTTTGGTACTATTTGGCCTTGAAAAATGTTTTACAAGCATTTTTAATTTAATTTTCAAAATTACACAATTACAATAATAGTTTTTCAGGTGCTGTCTTGTACAATTTAATTGACAAATTGTAGTAGCTTGCTAGCCCCACAAAGCCTTATTACTCTTTAGAGAGGGAACTAAACAAATGCAAGCTTTAGAGAGTTGCACGTCACAGGCAATGTAAAATCATACTAATCCTTGTGAGGCAGCCACGGACTCTGAGGAATAATTACTCGGCCCTTTACTTGGCTTTTGATTGATTGCATAAACTGGATGCACTCCACATATTGCTTGAGATGTTAGGGGATGCTTATAGGGATGTCAGACTATGCAATGGTGTGAAGCTAATTGCACTACCCATATCAATTATGGGTGTGATGAAGCTATAATCTAATACACAAAGTACAAACTGCAAATTTGATAAAAAAAGAAACTGGATATATAATTGTCCTCACTCAATTACAAGCAATCATCACTCATGCTAACAGGTTTGTGAATCAGTAATGACTAAGTTGATGGTTTTGTGAAACATTTCATTGCCTCCCACACACAAGCATGGGTCAGAGTGTTTTAACAGATTTAACCGGTTGGAGTGGTAAATGAATGCAGAAAACCTTAATGTAAATTGAAATGGGAGCAACTGCAGACCCTAAAGTGCAGCTGTCACCATCCTCGGATTGCATTCATTCCTTTGAGAATTGAACACACATCATGTTTGAATAGTGAAGAATCAACACGAATGCACAAACTCCTGTTCATGAATTTGTGTTGATTCTTTACGATTTAAAATCAGTATTGTAGTTTTTACCTGCATACCCAAATGTGACCTGCAAGTGCAAAACACATTAACAAACAAAAAATACTCCAAAAAATTAATTATAATTTACACAACAGCAAAACAATAAAAAAAAACCTCACAAAATGACAGTAATATTTAATAAGGACTTGCTCTTTCTGTTTTGAGTTAGTGTTGATGTTTGTGTTTCTGGTTTTGCTGTTTTTTTTTTTTTAATTTTTATTTGCAGTCATGTTCTTAGTTTTGTTGTCGAGTTTTCTAATTCTCTGTTGCATTTTTGGTTGTTAACGTGTTTTGCACTCACAGGCTACTGTAAAACCTACAAATACCCTTTAGTCAAAGTACTCAAGCTTGACTCTGTTAACTTTGTGTTTGGTTCATGGCTCAACCCTAGAAATACCAACTGGAAACTGTGTAATCATGATCTCATATTATGCTGTTCTTATTTTCACCAGCATGTCTCCCTGGAATATATTCCAACTAACTCCATAGCTATCATTCTGGTTGACCTGAACCCATGTGATGCCCATGTTGCTATGTGGGAAGATTAGTCATGGCTATAGACTCACTATTTTGTCAGTACTTTTGCCAGTTGCTGCCTCCAGTGGTGTTTGTGAGTGGGATGAAATGTAGTAGTTTACAAATACAGGCGTTTAACTTTTTTTGGTGGTCATGAACGAGATTTCTGTGTGCATGCACAAGCTAGAGATGAGATGCTTAGTGATTTGTCTGTGCTGGAAGAAGAAGAGGCTATAGACACAGCAAGATTGAGCTGAATTCTAATGATGCTGCATGTGGTGCCAAGGGGCACAAAACCAAAAAAAAAAAGCCAGTGTGGATTTTTTAACCTCTCCGGTGCGTTACGGAAGCTTCACGCGTTCCAGTTTCCCTTCCCATGAGGAAAGGTTTGCACATATTAATGAGAGTTTGATGTTGGAGCATAAAGGACAAATTGCTATTTTTTCAGGCTTAACACCTTGTACCCATACCAATACAACTTTGCTTAAGAATGGTTATCTTTCTGTCACTTCCTTGTTGTTTGCCCTTGATATGCCGTTTCCCAAAAACAGTCACCATTGCCAAAAGGAAGTTCGCTAACAAGCAACTCGTACTAATTGCACTTTTTTTTTAAATTGTGGGCCCTCCTAAAAGAAGTTTATCACAGAAAAAGGCTTTCAATACTACTGTAATAATGTCCTCCCAGTCTTTAGTAATTAATTAGTCATAGAGTAATTAGTAACAGCGCAGAGGAGCGAGGGTCAGTTCTAGCTAGAGACTGCCTGTCCTGGGATCCATATAGAGGGAACAGAGAAGACTCAGCATCCAGCTTACAGCCATAGCAGTCTCTCAGAGCAGTGTGCGTCATAGAAATGAGAAAAGAGTTGCGTTATTATCCATCTGCACAAATGGATCAAACCATTAAGATGAGGCTGACCATCAAGCGGATGTTTTTGTTTTAATGGTTTAATTGTAGATGTCATTACTAGAACTATTGTGGCTCTTGAACATAGTGAGTATTCATCATGTGCAGTGATACGGTGTTGTTTTCTAGGACGTTGTACCAACAGAGTTGATGCTTTAACATATCTCATGCATGTATTGGATAATTAATTCCCCATTGAGCTTAGTTCCAGACAACAGACAGAAATAAGGTGTTTTATGCCTTTGGATGAAAAAGAAAAAAGGGGAGCAAATTCTCATTCTTGTCTGGGTGCGCAAAACAGTTGTCATGTGCAGAGTGCAGTGCTCTTGGATCATGCTGAATGTCCCTGGAGCTTCCTTGATTAGGTCGTAATGATTTGGGCCAGGCTTTCAGTGAAGTCATTTAGAGTTGTTCATTTGAAGGATCCTAAGCCCTGGCCAAGCCCTCCTTGAAACCAGAGTTTCAATTAAACTATAGATCTATATAGATTTTCAGGACATAATCTAATTATGGTGAAGACTGAAAGGAGAAGAAAATCCAGTCTTCCTGATATTCTAGTGTCCAGATATTTACTCACTGCATGCACAAACTAAAGTACATACATCTGGAAGACTTAGGAAAAATGAACACTCATGTTAGAAGTTAAGTTTTTGTTCTTCACAACTACATTGTTTTCATCATAACTTTTGATGAGCTGAGATGGTGCAGGACTAGAGAAAGAACTGTCAAAATATCTCCTCATTCCTAAATGTTCATTTGTAATTTATATCCTTAAAGCTAAACGGCCTTTCGATTTCATAAAATAGGTGAAATTTAGTTCCTTCTGAAATTTGGTCATTGTGATGTATGTTTATTTCTGTAATGTCTAAAAAAAACCCAGGCCATTGTGTGGCTGGGAAGTTATTTAATGTGAGGGAATTCCCGAACAAATAATGTGCATGAACTCGCTCGCTTTGCGCAGTCATGCAGACAGAGGAAGTCTGTGTGCGCATGCACAGGTTTACCTTCTTTTTATGGCAGCTGGCATTCAGTGTTTCATTACTGACATCTACAGGTTTATCTTTGACCGTGCACTGACAGTTACATCATTCTGTCGCTAAACAAACAGCTGATCACACTGAGACGCTCACTGACCACCGATATTTATTAGTGTTTGGCACCATGTTTCCTTTCCTTCACAACATAACATTTTGTCTTCTCACTTTCTGTTACTGCAGTCAGTCTTTCACATTTCATTTGCACACTTGCGTCCTCCATTTTTCTCTCCACAATGCCTTGCGTGAACGGCAGGGGCGGAGCTCGGGTATTGTGTCGGAGGGGGCGGGAGATGTTTGGGCCCCCCTCCCCTCCCCACTGATATGTTGCAGTAGCCCAAACAGTCTATTATACTAGCCAATTCTAAACGTTGGCTTACATTAGCGTAATTTCAGCAACCTTTCCATTCACACATGTAACATGCAGTACAAACCAAAATATTTAATATATGTTTATTTCAGAAAAAAAAACCTTTGATCATAGCTGCCTATTCTGGTCAAACAAGCAAACAACAACTTTGCAAACTCATTTAACATGTTAAAGGGACAACAACTATCCCATCCTTTTTAAAGAAAAGAAACTTAGGCTAAATGAAAACAATATCCCATAGCCCACGCCTATCAGGAAAATGAGCGACTGTGAACTCAAGAATGTTAAAAGTTGGCCCACTTTTAAGAATTTCAAAAAAAAATCCCGACCAGTGGGGGCCCCCTCAGCGGTCAGGCCCCGGATTGTTCGCGTCACACCCCCTCCAAATCTCCGCTACTGGTGAACGGGGAAAGCCCACCACGTGATGCATGACGTAGTATCTTGAATTGGGTCATGGTGAAGAGAGAAAAAATAGCGGAGAATTTATGGCCACATGGCCCTAAATTCATTAATTGTTCTATTTAAAAAAAAACTAATAAAATCGGAAGTCTGTGATTCGAATTCAGTAGCTTTCAGTCAACTAAACAAAAATAATTGGGTGTCAGGGAAAATTCTTTTTATGACCTACACTTGAAAAATCTGAAAGGCAGTCTACCTTTAATGGTGTTTTTTTTCATAGAGTTGAAGGATTTTACATTTTTAGAACATTTTGAAAATTCACAAAAAAAGCCAGATTGACTGATAGTGCAAATAGCCAAGCACATTTTCACTGAAGACTCTAATAATTTGTAGGCAGTTTTCACACCTTGGCTGCTTACTAAAGTCCACAGCAGAATGACTTTTTTGTTGTTGTTGTTGTTGTTGCATTGTATCTTTGATTTGGTCCAGTATGTGTCATATTATACAATTTCAGGCAGAGTAAATGTGGTGGGCATTTTCCTGACTGGTCTAAAGTTTGATATTTCTTAATGGCTTTCATGAAGGTTGTTTTACCTCTGCAGGTCATCTGAGCGCATTTTATTATGGAAAAGATACAATCACCTATTATTGTTGATTACCATTTAATGGTGTGCCAATTGTGCCTGAAGCTTCAGTTCAATAACAGTTTCTAATGCACTTATTGAGTTGTTTTTGACCAGTTTCTTTTTTTAGAAAGCACATGTGGGGGCTCTTGAGTGGTTCAACAGAAAAGCGTTCAACCTATCAGCTGGAGATTGCGAGTTCTAATCCTGATGATGCACCAATCAGTGGAGCTTAGCCGGGAGCATAAGACAGCAAAATTGACCTGTGTTCTCAGGGAGGCATGCTCTACCTGTCAATTACAGCGACGCTAGCCAGTCATGGGCTACATGGGATACACCGCCCATAAACAGCAGTTTGAAAAGATGCGGTTGGCTAGCATTATGTGCCTCAGAGGATACACAGGATGAACTTTGCCATGACTATATTAGGGAGAAAATTGAGGGAAAAGGGGAAAAAAAGCACATGTGGATTGTTCACATCTGTCTAAACAAACAAAACTAGGACAAAAAATGCTTGCTGTGAACTGTGCACAAACAAACTCATTATGTTGCACTGTCCATAAGTTTGTTTTTTCTTTGGAAACCAGAGCACAGAGGTGCATATACACGTAAGTGGGGTGAGCCAGTCACATTGCAGTCTTGAAGATCCTGAAGCTTGTGGCTAGAAAAATGTACAAAGTATCAGACATTCTATCAGTTATGGATAGAGCATCTGAGCCTGAGACTAAATATTACCAGTATCTCTATTTGCCTTCATAGCATTAAACAGTACTTATAGGGGCAAACAATGAAACATGGCTGCAACAGTTAATAATGAAAATCAAGAAGACTGCAGTCAGTACAAGCTCTCTGAAATGATTAAAAATTATATTATACCAGCAGATTGTGGTACATCCAAAAGCTGAAACATGCAGGCATCACAGATCCTTATAATTTACCCACAAATGTATTTATTTATTATTTATTCTGCCTAATGCTCAGGGTATGTGTGGTGTGTGTGCACTCATTGCTTACTTGTGTGCGCGTGCATATGTTCACTGCTTCAGATAGGTTAAATGCAAAGAAGGAATTTTGCTGTGCTTAAGTGTATATGTGCCA
Source organism: Neoarius graeffei (assembly GCF_027579695.1). Taxonomy (NCBI): domain Eukaryota; kingdom Metazoa; phylum Chordata; class Actinopteri; order Siluriformes; family Ariidae; genus Neoarius; species Neoarius graeffei. The sequence continues at coordinate 51,707,733 of NC_083576.1, forward strand.
AAAATAAAGGCCTCTTCTTCTTAATTTACCCACAAATGTATTTATTCCACTTGAAAAGTGTACAGCAAACCAGCTAGCAGATTTGGGATACTACGACGTCCTGAACTATTTCTGATTTGGGACTTCTAAATACACTGGAGAGATGCTAAAGGCATACAGATGCCTGCTAATATAAGGGTACAGATGCCAACCAATATTTTGAGGCAGGTTTCATGCTGGAATGTTATGGGAAATTCCCGATAAAGAAAAATACCTTACTATGACAAAGGTATGCTCAAATGTGGACTTATAATAGTAATAAACAAGCCAGGGCCTCGATCTAGCATATTTTATGGTGTTTAGACTCAACATTATCAATATATAACAAGCATGCTGCTAGTCTAGCCAAGCCTTAGGTCTAATAAAATATATCACGTCCAAAGCCCACATCCAGATATACATTTTAATGTTCATACATTTGCCACTTGGCATGTTTTTTTGTAGTGCAGTAGAGCTGCTAAGTATGACACGCTTGTGTATTTACCAGTTGACTGTACTGATTAGTGCCAGACCATGTAACCTGTTAAAAGCTTTACTATCTAGACCAAAGTTCTGTCCATCTTATGCCAACTTACAGACTTGCTGAATGGTAACTTGAGTACACCCAGGCTAGATCTAGATTTATAGGATTTTTATAACTGAATGGCCTTGAGCTAGAAAAACTGTTCAGAGAAATAAAAGTTGCATAGAGCTTTCACACTAACCTGATATAAAATGTTCTCCACACACACTGGAATACTTTGTTGGCAACCAGGCTTCCTGTTTACCTGCAGCTCACCATTTTTCTCATCTTTCTGGGTTTGCTGGGAAGCAGTGAAAAGTTAAACCAGGTTTATTATTATTTATCTCCACATCTGTCGGTCTCTGGCATTGTTCTTTTAGATGTAACTTCTACAAGTTTATCTGTAGATGCTTACTGAATTGAGCTTAAAATCACTCGCACAGGGGCGCCGTGGCTCGGGTGGTTAGGGCGCCATGCCATGAATGCGGGCGACCCGGGTTCGATTCCGGCCCGGGGTCGTTTCCCGATCCCTTCCCGTCTCTCTCTCCCGCTCATTTCCTGTCTCTACACTGTCCTATCCAATAGAGGTGCAAAAAGCCCAAAAAAAAATCTTTAAAAAAAAAAATCACACTTGTGCTGGTCATTGTCAAACGACTCTATAGCTTGCCTGGCAACATGGGCAGATAAACGAATCTGCAGTTACGATGATGTCACGTGAAAGGCCCCTATACTCGTCTTTTTTTTTTTTTTTAGTCCATGCCCTTTCTTATTTGAAAAATTATGATGGTGGGTCAGTGTGTGTGATATGGTAGTGGGGTGGGTAATAGGGTAGTCAAAACTTTTTAAATAAAGTTAGTTTCAAGTATGGTTTTTTTTTCAATTATTATTTTCACTGGATTTTCTCCCTAATTTAACCATGGGCAATTCCCGCCCACTAGACAGCGCTCCCGTAGCCAGCCGACTGCATCTTTTCAAACTGCTGCCCAGACAACATCAGGGAGAGAAGCACTATCTGCCCACTTCTGCATGCTTGAACTCCCAGACGTCCATGATTGATTAGTGTCACTTGTGATTGTGATGCGATTTTGCTGTCTTGGGCTCCTGGCCATGGATGGCTGTGGCATCATGGAGATTTGAACTTGAGATCTCCATTTGATGGAGCAAGTGCTTTTCTGTTGCATCGCTTGGGAGCCACTTTCACATTACATTACAATAATAATAATGAGCTGGATAAGCAAACAATTAACTTGGAGCCTTATCAGTTTGAGCCTCTTGCTGAGGGAGCATCTGCAGCTCCTAAAGATTTATATGGGGATTGAAGAGAAGCTTGTACTCAGTGAATGGTACAAATGATATCTTCTTAGCTGAGGTGTTTATATCAAGAAAATAAAATATGGGCCCACTAATAGCTGTTTGTAGTATTTATTACATTTATTATTTATTTCAGTGATGCCTGTCCTAACATGAAATGTCAGTAAAGTAATAGCATAGACAGGGGCATCTTTGTCCTCATTAGCAGTCTAGCACCGATATTTATAGCTATAGCACTATTAGCATTACCTTGGTGATGAAAAATATGTTTGTCTTGGCTTATTATTCATTGGTATTCATAATGCAATGTACTCACAACTTTTACACCATTATTATCCCAGTTCATTTCAATTTTTGTATTTAAAAACATTTTACCAGGTCATTTTACTCTACTCTATGCTGGTAGTTGTGTAGGAAATTGATTATGCATATAATTTGGTGGTTGTCCATGTCTTCCAGCTGGAAGGGAGGAGTAGCTGGATAAGATGTGTTCACTCGCCTCAGGAACTGGAAGTGCTGTGCTCATCTGGGCTTTGCAGAGGTATTTACTGAAGACGGGAACACAGATCACACTGCAGGAGTGAAGAAGTGAATTGAGGAAGGCCACGGATGATGGAAAGGTTTCTTTTATGGGGAAGTGCAGATTGTTCAGGAAGAGTTATAATGAACTTTGTTAATTAATGCTGACAGAAAAGTTGTTGATTTGCCAAGGTGGTTTGCTTTAATAATGCATCCACATGCACGTTAAGCTGTTTTTGTGCAGTGTAGAGACAGTGAGTTCTCACAGGGACAGGTCGCTCACTGTGAAGAAACAGAAGGTGGTGGATGTTTAAAATAAATGTGGGAGGAGAGGTGGGTTGGTGGCACATAGAATGCTTGTATAACGTATAAGAGCTTATACACTGTGAACAATGAGCCGGACTGATTTATCGATAAGCCTTTATACAGACGCTTTCTCCTTCCTGTCTATGTACAGTTTCATCCCTAACCATCAATCCCCACAAGCAGACTTTATTTAGGCAGTATGATGTAGTCTTTGTTCATGTGTTCTGTGGGGAATAATTTATCCCCCGAGGCCTTCACTTTTTCCTCTCTGCTCCAAACTTTTCTAATGAAATACATTTATCATCTCTGCACGAAAGACAGGCAGGAATTGTCTGTTTTGCTGCAGATAA